>NC_140167.1:18021898-18124398 GCF_963971535.1 Notolepis coatsorum | reverse complement strand
AGAGAGAGATCCTGTGTGTTCTCTACCGGGAACCACACCACACTACACTACACCACACCACACTACACCACACCACACTACACTATACCACACTATACCACACCACACCACACTACACCACACCACACTACACTATACCACACCACACCACAACACAACACAACACAACACAACACAACACAACACACCACACCACAACACAACACACTACACTACACTACACCACACTACACTATACCACAACACAACAAAACACAACACACCATGACACAACACACCACACCACACTACACTATACCATAACACAACATACCACAACACACCACACTACACTACACCACACCACAACACAACACAACACACCACACCACACTACACCACACTATACCACACCACACCACAACACAACATACCACAACACACTATACCACTACACAACACACCACTACATAATACCACACCACACCACACTACACTACACCACACTACACTATACCACAACACAACATACCACAACACACCACACTACACTACACCACACCACACCACACTACAACACAACACAACACAACACACCACAACACACTACACTATACTACACTATACCACACCACACAACACCACACCACACCACACTACAACACAACACAACACAACACACTACACTACACTACACTACACTACACTATACTACACTACACTATACCACACCACACCACACCACACCACACCACACCACACCACACCACACCACATCCTGGTACCTCACCCTGGCCTGACCCAAGGAGGCTGAAAGGACATAGCTGTCATACCCTGTGAGAAATTGTGGTATAACACGTGCATTTGTCTGCATTACCATTCATTTGATTTGGTGCCCAAACAGGATTGATTTGAGCATGTGCTGTACCCCCCCCCCCCCCCCCCCCCCCCCCCAGAGTCTCCAATATATTAGCCTTGGTCTGACCTCACGAGGCCCATTCAGACTCCAGAAAGGGAGTGTTTCATGCAGAGAGAAAGAATGTTTGTCACTTCTTTTTAGGCTGCTAAGATAAGTTGTTTTTTATTGTGTGCTGCACACCGACTTGTATGAATTGTTGGCCTCTCGCGGACAAAGACCACATCCATTGTTTTCGCTCTGGGGGGGGTCACTCCATTCTTGAGCCGCGTCCATTTATTTTATTGATTGGACAAATGTGTGATGTTGTGTGTAGAGTAGACCATGTAAATTCACACATACAGAGAAAAACTACATGTGCAGTTGAACCAAGAGAGTTTTCTCTGGTCAATTATACACTTACAGCCTCAGGCTGAACTCAACACAACAAGACCTCTTTGAACTGGAGTGTCATGGAGGCTCGGTGGGCAAAGAGACATGTGTTGTTCATGCAATAATGTGGATCTTACCCACAACCTATGTTACAGTCTTCTTTGCGACTCAATTCAATTAAATCTAGCGAAGCAGAAAACAAGAGCCAAGACATCATCTTGGAAAAGAACCTTTGAATCATTAATAATTAGTAAAGTTGCTGCCCTGTACGGTTGCCATATTCTCTTCTGAGACGCAGAGATCTGAGAAAGCATAATGAGGAAAAAACTACAATATAAAACGTTAACCTCCTAATCCTCATCTGCTGGAGTTTGTGTGGGATGGGGATGGTTTTTATGCCGGTCTTTGAGCAGATGCACACATACTGTAATTAGTCTCACATAATAAATACATCTTTGCGTTGACAAAGTTTGCTGGGAACTGTGATGCATTGGTTGAAGAAGTCCTGTGGTGTGGCTCCAGCCTTGGCAGGGGAAGAGAGTGACTGAAGAGTCATTGATGGGAACAACAACTACAACAACAACAACAACAACAACATTGTATATTTCACTCTATAGATGGTTTCAAGGGAATTAGAGATGTTTCAGAAAGGAGGCCAAACCAACTAGTTCAGGACTAGAACAGACGCAGGTTTCATTCACCCAGAGGCAGATTTTGAGGTCAATGTTATGAATGAATAAATGATCATTGCATTTATATAATGCTTTTCTCGACACTCAAAGCGATTTACAATGTAGGGTGGAAATTGCCTCCTTCACCACCACTGTCTAGCACCCAACCTTGGGCTACGCAGGCTCAATGGCTGCCATACACTGGCACCAGGCACACATCACACTACACAATGGCTGAAAGGCTCAAGAGACAAGGATAGATATCATCCAATTCAGGGGAAGGGATGATTAGGTGGCCTTGATGTCAGAGGCCTGATTGGGAATTTTTTACCATGAACGTCGAGGATCGCCTTTGTGACGCCTTGGGTTCTTTAACGACCAAATTCAGTCGGGAGCTCAGTTTATCGTCTCATCCGAAGGATGAATATTAGACTTTCTCTGTTGAAGGTGTTTTGAAAATCTCTGACATTTGACTTGAGGTTTCTTTCTTACTTGTAGATCCAAAGGGAAAAACTGTTTGTTTGAGACTTGTCCATCACTGCCCACTTAGGAGACAGGAACGGTTCCATTTTCATTCCACTGGCACTGCTTGAAATGCATCCTCTTCCTTGTATTCAGTGTCTTTGGTGGAATGTTTCATGTGTTGAAAAGAGCTTGTCCTTGTTTGCTAATATCAATGGCTGACAGAAAATCAAATGTATTTCATTCTAGAATTCATACATATTCACACGGCGGCTATTTCACTCTTATGTCATGCTCAGATTGAGATTCACAGGGTTAACAGGGTGGAATGGAACCCAATCTGAGCATGACATAAGAGCAAAATGGCCCCTGTCTGAATATGATCATTGCTGGCTTATGTTTGTTTTTGTTGTCAGTCCATAACGGTACATTTTAAACTGTGAACCCAAATACACACCAAGCTAGTGGTCCGTATCTGCTTCCATTCATTTGTGCTAAGCTACAGTAGGCTAGCTTGCAGCCAGATAGAACACACAGAGAGGAAAGTGGTATCTATCTTCTTGTCTGACTCTGGAGAAGACGGTAAGCACATTGCCCATGATGTTGGCGTGTTCCTTTAAATATTCTTTTGATTGATTGAAAATTGTATTAACAGATTGCAGAATGGGTACAATACAGTACAGCTCAATACACACAATTGTTAAGGGGATGCAGACCAGAGAAAGACTTTCGTCTTGTTTACATCAGGGTCCCCCATTTTCAATTCATCCTAAATGTACAGAATCAATACAGTATATTACAATATGTGATTCAAAGTTGTAGCAGCATGAGACACACACAGGGGTTTTTAGAATTACATTTAGACAGTCGTTTGGTTATCTGGTTAATCCTGCTTCTTGAAGTACCTCCTTAATCAGAAAATCCTGTCTGATCAAAGTGATTAGTGAGCACGTACATTACATCACCGCCGTGACTGGTTACCCTGACAATGACTCTTCCACATCTATCATATTTTCTGTTATCTCGGCTCTTTGATTGCTTTTAAATGCAGCACATATGGTACTAGGTCACAGGATTACTTAGCTTTAGATGTAAAACTGAGCATGGCAAAACATTTACATTTACAGAACCGGTTTTAGATATTATACTCTGTACAAATTGGAATGAACTACAGAAAACCTTGAAGTTAGAACATTTTGTTAGAAGTTTTTAAAGTTTTGAACTCTGATATGTCAGATGTTGCTTGTATGTTGCTGAATCTTTGTCTGAATTGTACTTGTTGTCCAATGTGTTTTTTTTAGGGCTGTCAGTTTATCGCGTTAATTAGATTAATTAATTACACAGCAAATTATCGCGTTATGAAAATTAACTCAAAATTAATTACAAAAAAAAGTTTTTTTTTTTTTTTTTTTTTTTTTTAATAACGTTTTTTTTTTATCTCATTCATTCCATAAGAACGTAGAATACACATTACAGACTTTTTTTATATGGTCCATTTGCATGTTCTTGGTATCTGATTCTAGGGACATCTATGGATCTCAGGGAATGTATTCCCAGTGTCAGAAATACTGTGTCTGTTACTAGGCTTGAGTAAATTGTAATGAACCAAATGAGAATATCAATAATTTTTTTTTTATCTTTGACTGTGAATAACACCATGCTCAAATTGACCAGACCTGAAAAATCGAAGCAAATTAATAGATGGAAGATGATTAAACAGAAGGTTTTGTAGATACAGTACTCAATTCTGCCATCCGGACACATGCAATTTGAAATATGATTATAGAATATAGAATATCAGGCATAAAATGGTTATGCGATTAAAATGTGATTAATTAGATTAATTAATTACAAATCCTGTAATTAATTAGATTAATTTTTTTAATCGCCTGACAGCACTAGTTTTTTTATGTGTTTTTAGGGGTGACAGTGGATCGGGAGGTAGAGCAGTCGTCTGGCAATCCGGAGGTTCCCGGTTCGATTCCCGCTCCTCCCGGGCAGCATGTCGATGTGTCCTTGAGCAAGACACTTAACCCCTAATTGCTCCCGATGAGCAGGTTGGCACCTTGCATGGTTGCCTCCGCCGTCGGTGTGTGAATGTGTGAGTGAATGGGTAAAATGTGAGTAACAAATTGTAAAGCGCTTTGGATAAAAGCGCTATATAAAAAAGCTGCCATTTACCATTTACCATATGAGACGATATGTGTTGTTAGATATGGCTTAGTTTAGTCTATAACTGTCTATACTGCAGGTGGAGAGACAGGAGAGAGTGAAACCTATTAGAGTCACTCTTATTCTCTCATTGGGCTATATTCTACTGAATCTATAGCAGTGGTGGAAAGTAAGTATTTTTACTCAAGTACTTAACTCACTGAGGTCGGAGCCCCCGTGCACGGGAGAAGAAAAGGCTCGAAACGGTGTGAAAACATCCTCATCATAGCTGTCAACATTGGGATTTGAAAAAACGGGAGATCCCCCCCCCCCACACCCCCCCCCCCTCCCAATGTAGTCTCCTCCCCCTCGTATGTATATATTTTCTGTTAGGATCTGTTTAACAGTACTGTATATTAGCATTTCATGGATGTCACAAATGTAACAGTACTGTATATCATGATATATATCTGTATATTGTGTCTGTCATAAATTGAAAATGGGGGACCCTGATGTAAACAAGACGAAAGTCTTTCTCTGGTCTGCATTCCCTTAACAATCGTGTGTATTGAGCCGTACTGTATTGTACCCATTCTACAATCTGTTCATAAAGTTTTCAATCAATCAATCAATAATAGGCAAGGGTACACAGTGAATCCTAAATATCCACTAGGCAACCACTTATCAGTCCAACAAGGACTGGGTGAACTACTAGTTGCTACATTAAATTAATCAGATACCTGGTTGAAAGTGAAATGCTGTGAACATCCCTGCATTAAATGAATGGAAGCGTAAGACAAATTCAGTATAAATTCACTTTATGTAGTAGTATAGCATTAACATGTTCATATTTATTGAAATATTTTACAATTCATACATAAATGTTACAATGAATTGAAAATGGGGGACCGTGATGTAAACAAGAAGTCCTTCTCTGGTCTGCATCCCCTTAACAATTGTGTGTATTGAGCTGTACTGTATTGTACCCATTCTGCAATCTGTTAATAAAGTTTTCAATCAATCAATGTATTACCATAGTGTCTTTATACCTTCATCACTGTACATATTAATACTACAACTCAAGAAGAATCAAGCGGTTTATTTGTCACATACATACCAGGGCATACAGTGAAATGTGGGTCATGCCCGCATTGATTGTGCAAAATACAATAATAAAAATAGGCATAGAAAAAAAGAAAATAGGTAAGACACAAGATATGCATGATAAAAAAAAGACATGCTAAGTTAGTCTAGGAACTTCGTCGCCACCTCCAGATTGGCCTCATCGTAAATTCTTGCAAGAATGATGAATTCTTTGTCGTTTTTTCTGTTGTTCGATTCGGCGCACAACAATGAAAAAGGCTGAGCTTTACTGTAACGTTGTCATCAAACTCCACAGCTATGGCACCTGTTGAGCAAAAAAGATCAGTGATTAGATTTGATTGTCCTCTATATTTGAAAAACAGTCTATCTATAGATCCTTTTCACAGCAGCCATTTAACAGAAAGCAGGGTAAACCTAGGCTAGTATTATTGTCTATTCATTAGTAATGTTAGCTGCTAGCTAGTCTGTGGCTAGCATTAACAAAGCCATCTTACCTCTGAGCAATGACAGAGTCAGGGAACATGTCTGCTACGCTCCGGTTGAAATCGTCACAAAAACTGAAGGCCACGTTGGCTTTTGCACAAAACTACAGCTTTGGTGACTTGATCAGCCTCTGAAGTGTTTCTCGTCACGAACGTAGTCATAACGCCGGGCATGTTTCAGAGCCTCTTCCGTCTTCTTCTTCGGGTCGCAACCTTCTTCCGGTCTGCTTCCTGTGCTAACGTTCTAATCTACACTGCTGCCACCTGTCGTCACGGAGGGGAATTGCAGCCATTTTGTAAAAAAAATTGAAAAATATGGGAAAATATTTAACGGGAGGAAGGCGGGAAAGAAGGGTGAAATACGGGAGAATCCCGGGAAAGACGGGAGGGTTGACAGGTATGATCCTCATCTCGGCAGAGAGGATTTTTCATAAATGCCGAAAATGTTGCGCAATTCAGAATTAGAAAATTGATATTCGCAATTTCTAGTGCTTTGAAATGTATCTGTTTCCTTATTTGCTAAATGTAATACGACTTGTAAATGGGTTAATATATGTCCGGCTGTATAATTTCTCTTGCTCGCTAAAGAACTACACTTGAGTCGTAGGGGAGGGGCTGAGTACTTTCACTCTCGCGCGTGCACGTGCGCGCGTGCATGTGTGTGTGTGTGTGTGTGTGTGTGTCACATCCACCAAAATCCTCAACAAACTACAATACGTCCAAAACTCTGCTGCTCCCATGCTCACCTCCACCCACCGCTCCGACCACATCACCCCCATCCTCCACGATCTCCACTGGCTCCCCATCATATACAGGATTCAGTTAAAAATTCTACTCATCACCTTCAAAGCCTCCAACAACCTGGCCCCCTCCTACCTCTCTGACCTCCTTCCCCACCACACGTCTACCCGCTGCCTCAGGTCCGCAGATGCTAACCTCCTCCAACCCATCAGGACTAAGCTCCGGACCTGGGGCGACAGGGCCTTCGCTGCAGCTGCCCCCAGCCTCTGGAACGCCCTGCCCAACCATATCCGTCATGCAGACACCCTCTCATCATTTAAAAAAAAAAACTAAAAACCCACCTTTTTACCCTTGCCTTCAAGCCTTGAACTCCTTCCTCTCTCACCTTTTATTTAATTGTTTTATTTTCATTTTTTTCTACTAAAACTGTTGTTTTAGTAGATTGTTCTATTGTTTATTTCGCTCTGTAAAGTGTCTTTGAGCATTCGGAAAAAGCGCTATACAAAATTGATGTATTATTATTTATTATTATTATGATGTCACGAATAATGCAAGACTTTTATTTACATTTTTTGTATTCGCTAAATGTACAATTTTGTCCAATGCATGCAAGGTGCCTGCAAAAGACACAAGTTATATTTACATAGATATATATAGGTGTTTTTATAAATTTCAAACTGCATATATTTATGAAATTTTGGCCATCGACATGCAACGACAGGATGTGATTGTCATTATCAATCGTCCCATCGCTGGTGGTTGGATTATGAATAGCGGTACTTAATAATGTAAATTCCCCCTCCCTCCCTCCCCCTCCCCGATAAAGGTGCAGCCGACGTGGGGGGGGGGGGGGGGGGGGATTTATGAATGGCTTTGTTGAGGTTGCTGGTAAATAATAATAATAATAAATGGCCTGCCTAATGACATGGATAATATAGGCTGTTTCATTACATTTCATTCTGTCAAGGAGCAATCCCCAAACGCCTCATTATGATTGTGTCTCTAAACAGCTTGGTCTACTGGGATAAAGCTTAGCCTATGTGCTGCTGTGCTTGTCGCAGATTCCACCCGAAGTTTGAAATTAAGATTGTAACAATTTTGTGTTTCAAGCTACTTGTACTTTACGTGAGTATTTTAATTTAGGGAGCTTTATTCTTTTACGCCACTACATTTCAAAGGAAATATTGTACTTTCTACTTCATTACATTTATCTGGATCAATCAGCTACTAGTTACTTTGAAGAAAACATAGAAAACATGGGAAATATAATGAAGATGATATACTTTCACATTTGAAGCCTGTCAACTTCAAGAGGACGTAATCAGAGCAGCATGACAGGACCACATACCACTTTAACAAAACCGTTAGAGGTCAATGGATAGAGGGTTTGAATGCTCCCAAGCACTGGAATACACAAACATCATGCAGAATGCATTCTTTTACTTTAGATAAGTACATTCAATAGCATATACTTCTCTACTTTTACTTAAGTAGAATTTGAATGGAGGACTTTTACTTTTACCAGAGTACTAATTTATCTGAGTATTTCTACTTTTACCGGAGGGGACACGTGATGCAAGGCTTGGTCCTCACTGCAGACCGACCAGTGGGAGGCATAGTCTAGCACGTTCGAGACAGGGGAGGGGAGAATTGAAGGGAGAATTGGCGAGGCGAAATTGGGATGGGAGAAAAATTTAAAAATAAGGAGAAAAAAGTGAGATAAAAAAAGAAATGTGTTCTTCCAGGACCCGCGCAGGGGACCCAGACCCCTCGTTGAGAACCACTTCTGTATCACAGTCAGTGGTCTAGTCTATTATTTGTTGCTGTTCCTCTGCTTCTGTCAGGAAAACAGAGCGTTTGTCATTTCCCCGAATGATTAGGGCTGTGCTACCACCGAGAAGTGGCAACCATCTGGAGGAGAATCACAGAGCAGAGATGAAGGAGGAAGGGCTGTCATGGCAACAGCTGGATCGGAGGGCACGAGACCGGGCCTGTGTTCCTTAGGAATATAAAGGCCTAAGTAAAGGGGACTTTGTTTTATCATTTGTGTCGTTCGCATGAAAAGAGCATGAAGAGAACAATATAAGTATAGTTTTTTTGGAGTGTGGACATCAGTGATTGTTTTTATAGATATTCTTGGTCAACACACCTGCTCAGAGCCCAGTGGTACAGACAAGACAAGCTACAGAGGCGTATCTACACACCAGGATTATCAGTCAGATAAAATAGATACTCTGTATAGGATATCAGTCCAATAGCAGGCTAAAATAGATGCTAGTATATGGTGGCACAGTGGTGTAGTGGTTAACAACTGTCGCCTCACAGCTAGAAGCTTCTGGGTTCGATTCCAGCTTGGGGACTCCAGGTACCCAGGTGGGTATCTCCCGGGCCTTTCTGTGTGGAGTTTGCATGTTCTCCACGTGCTCGCAAGGGTTTCCCCTCATCAAATAAGATAAACCCAATGGAAAAACATGCAGAACAGGTCGCTAATGCTGTCGCGTCCCTGCTGAAGACAGACAGGAGCACTTGGATTGGTCCCCGGGGTGACGGCCCACACCGCAGAACATGTCTGGTCCAGAGAGACGTTCATTGGCTACTCAATGCATGTGTGTGTGTGTGTTTCCTGTGTGTGTCGCCCATCTTTGCATGTGTGTGTTAATCTGCATGACAATTACAGACTTCTTATAGGATATCTCGGTCCGATACCAGGATATAATAGATACTAGTAAAGGATACTCGGTTCCAATACCAGGCTAAATAGATACTAGTATAGGATATCGGTCCAATACCAGGCTAAAATAGATACTAGTAATAGGATATCGGTCCAATACCAGGCTAAAATAGATACTAGTATAGGATATCGGTCCAATACCAGGCTAAAATAGATACTAGTATAGGATATTGGTCCAATACCAGGCTAAAATAGGGTTGGAGAATTTCCCTAATATTAAAATCCAATACCAAGAAACTTGTAACATGCGAGACAATCAAAGCTAGAGTGACTTGATGTTGCTGCACACTAGGGCTGTCCCCGACTAAGGATTTGGATGGTCGACTAGGATTGGCCAAAATGTGCCGTTAGTCGACTATTGGTCGACTTAAAAAGAACAGAAAAAAAAGAGAAGTAGAATATTTTTTTTTTTTTTTTTTTTTTTTTTTTTTTTTGGGCTGTGTGGGTGCTTAATGTCTGAAGGAGTCGACTGAAGGCTTCTTGTCCTCTGCAAAAGCATGCAATTGGTCCACTGATGGATACATCTTGATATTTGTCTAGTCTAGTGTGTTCATTAGATGGGTGAAATCCTCTTTCAGTGCCTCTGTGCCTGTTTTCATAGGCAGTTAGCCTCTGGTATGCATGCCATTAGCGTTAGCCACGATGCTAGGCCTCTTTTATTTTGGAGAAGAATGATACAAAAAAAATATATATATATATATATTAATATTTTTTATTTTTTATTTTTTTTATTATATTCGACTAAGAGGTTGGCCAGTCGACTATGGCCCCTTTCGACTGATTAGTCGACTAATCGATTAATAGGGGTCAGCCCTACTGCACACATACACATACAGTATAAGCACGTTAGATCTCTGTAATGGAGAGAAAACGTATTATATATCTCAACCATTCGTCCAATGACTGCAAAACCGATGGTCTAAGCCTATTCGGTTCAGCGAGGATCGGATCAGTACTCTGAGGGCTAGATCCACAAAGAATGGATTGCACGGAGCAAAGTTGCACCCTTACTTACAATTCATTATGAAATGAAAAATGGGGGACCCTGATGTAAACAAGACGAAAGTCATTCTCTGGTCTGCATCCCCTTAACAATTGTGTGTATTGCGGTCAGGGTGGCGTAGCGGAGATTGTGCTCGTCACCAATGCAAGAGGCTGCGGTCTCGACTCCGGAGAGTCAGCATTGCCTTGGCTTGGGCCTGATCGCTATACTAACTCGTTTGGCTGAGTTAGGGGGAGGAAGCCGTGGGTGGGTCCTGGGCGTTGTGGACAGCGACCCCTACAGTTCGGTCGGGGCGCCTGCACAGCGAGGGTAGGATCTGGAGAAAGGTAGTGTGACCTTCCACACGTTACACTCTCCCGGTGAGAATCTGCACTGCCAGGCTGGCTGCCGGCTGGCTGCACATGCGTCGGAGGAAAGCATGTGACAGTCTCCGGCCTCCCGGACCAACAGTAGGGGGGGGGGGGGGCGCAGCACCAGGAAGGGGGTTGGGAATTGGCATAACGACTAACAGTGGGATGGGAGAAAAAATTGAAAAAAGGAGGGGGAAAAAGATAATATATAAAAGAAATAAAATAAAAACAATTGTGTGTATTGAGCCATACTATATTTGTACCCATTCTGCAATCTGTTAATACAATTTTCATTCAATCAATCACCGTGCAGATTGATTGATTGAATGAAAGTTTTCCATTCTTTGTGGAGCTAGCCCCTCGAGTCGGGCCGATACCAAAACCTTTAGCGCTGGGAGTCGGTATCGGCGGCAGATGAGGCGGTGTATCAGTCACGTCCCCGGTATCTACTATACTACTTTCCCCCCCAGACACAGTAGACACAGTAGACACAGTAGACACAGTAGACACAGTAGACACGGTCTCTCACCCCCGTAGCGCGGCCTCCGTGGAGGCTAAAGTTAGAGTGTCTTTCTTTCTGTCCGCTCTGCAGCAGAGGTCTCTCTCACTCTCTCTCTCTAAGTTTTACTCTCCTCTGGAAGCGCGCTATATAATTTTCTCTACGCCAACTCAGTCTCTATTTTTTTTCCAACCACTAATTAATTATAATTCAGCCACAGTTTGATGCAGTCAGGCCAAAGGAATGCCGGAGCCTGCAAGACGAGTTTTGGGAGGAGGAGGAGGAGGAGGAGGGAGGGAGGAGGAGAGGAGGAGGAGGAGAGGAGGAGGAGGAGGAGGAGGAGGAGAGGAGGAGGAGAAGAGAGAGGAGGAGAAGGAGGAGGAGGCTTGAGGGAGGGGCTCCTCAGAGAGCTTGTGGTTTCGCTTTTAGCTCATAGGCCCGGCCCGTCAAAGGGAATCAGGCGCGTCTGCGACCATATAGTCTCGGAGGCAAATGCAACAAGCTGCCGACTGTGCTGAGGTGTGACTGATCACACTTGCAGACAAATTATGGTGGGAGTTATCTAACCTCTGACAGTTTATCACTCCTAAACGGAGACAAGTTATCCCTCATGTCCCGCCCCCCCTCCCCCCCCCCCCCCCCGCCACCCCCCCCCTGCGCGGCCCACCCGGGCCCACCACTCCTCACAACGAGACAGCCCGTCTCCGTTTATCCCAAACAGAGACCTCTCAATTTAGAGAAGACGCTTACTTTTTTTTGCGCATGGAGAGGCAATTGCAAACGACAACATTCTGTCTTGGATAAGGATTTGAAGAAGAAAAAAAACGCGCAGCACATGTTGGTTCATCCATTCTGTCTTGGAGCCTCCAGTGCAGGGTTCTGGTTCTGGGAGGACTGCGATGTCGCAGATGGAAAATCAAACCCTTTTTTTTTTTTTATCTTTTTTTTTTACTCACTTTTCTCCTCCAGCCTGAATCCAAACATTTTGCCGATAAAATAAACTGGTTTGCTCCACTGTTTACAAACGTAAACAAGCTTTTCTTTCCACTTCAAAAACATTTCAGTCTCACATTTCACACACACACACACACACACACACACACACACACACACACACACACACACACACACACACACACACACACACACACACACACACACACACACACACACACATGACACACACACACACACACACTTGGAAATATACAATCACAGCGGCAGAAATGTTTGTTGACCAGTTTGAGATTTCTTTTTTTTTACGTCTCCAATGCAACATTTGAGAATTGTTTCTGTGGCGGGGCTATGCATTTGTTCACATTTTGGATTAAGGATTTAGCCTTTAGACCTTTGGGGGAGGCGGGATGGGGGTTCACTTATCAATACTTGAACGGGTCAATCGTGTGTCATTCAGGCTGCATCAGAGCGTGTGGGCTGACGTGTGGGTGGTCCCACACCACACTGTCATACAGATGCTGCTCTTTCTCATCATCGGGGTGCGTCTGTATCGAACCCACACGCACACAAGGGCTGTGGGGGGAGAGGGGAGAGGGGAGGGGGAGAGGGAGGGAGGGAGGGGGCGAAGGTTTATGAACAGTTTAAAAATCTGTTGTTGTTTTTTCTTATTCTCTCTCTCTTTTGAGTGAGAAAACATGCAGTTCCTCCAAGACTAGAAAGTGCGGTGCGTTCGAGCTCGTCGTGACGCACATTATTCATCACTGGCTCCGGTCGTCTTTGAGAGAGAAACAACCAAAACGGGAGCTTAACCACAGGGCACTTTCGCAGTAATAACCGCAGACTTCAAATTGAGCAGAATATTCTGTTATGCAAATATTTTCTCATTTTGAAGTGCGTATTTTAACGAGATGCCTGAGAGCTTTGCTACGCTCCGCCTGCCCATATGTGTGTGTGTGTGTGTGTGTGTGTGTGTGTGTGTGTGTGTGTGTGTGTGTGTGTGTGTGTGTGTGTGTGTGTGTGTGTGTGTGTGTGTGTGTGTGCGTGCGTGCGTGCGTGCGTGCGTGCGTGCGTGCGTGTGCGTGTGCGTGTGAGCGTGTGGTGTGTTCGGTGTTCCTGTACGTGTTCATGTGTGTGTGTGTTTTCTGAAAGGCTAAACGGGGAGGGAGGGAGGAACACAGAAACCAAGACGACAGCACATGTGGCTGAGCATCTCTGCAGGAATGTCCGGGCCAATGAGAAGAGGGGGTGAGTTCTGTAAATACACGCCAATGTTTTGGTCAGAGGTTACGGTAAAGCAGCGGCCCTCAGGATGCCTGGGCAGTTATAGCTGCCCCAACCAGAATAACATGCTACCCCACACACACACACACACACACACACACACACACACACACACACACACACACACACACACACACACACACACACACACACACACACACACACACACACACACAGAGACACACACACACACACACACACACACATGAACACACACACACACACACACACACACACACACACCAACGTACACAGAGACACACACACACACACACACACACAAGCCTGTGCAAAACACATGGTTAGCATCCTGAATAAGACCTATATACTTTACACAAGAACCCGACGCAAGCCTTTTTACCCCGTCGTTTCGGGGAACGGCTGCACTGCCGCGGGGATCTGTGCACCGCAAGGGCTGTTGTTTGCACGGACCAGTTTAGGCCTGTTTGTCTCCTTCCTGGAGCGGCTCCGCCGCGTTCCACGTGCGTCCGTCCGTCCGTCCGTCCGTCCGTCCGTCCGTCCGTCCTATCACTCACACGCCGTACCCCACGCAGAACCGGATGCTGGATGACCTGGAGTCGTCCCTCGCCGTGAAGAGAAAAAGCACTAATAGATAGGTCTTCGTTACCCCGCTCTGAAATGACCTACGGTCGCAGTGAAGTATAGAGACGGTGTGTTCAGAATAAGGATACGTTCACACTGCAAGCCTTGCTGTTCATTACATTTTCTTTGTCTGGCCGTTCACGTTTTCTTTTTTTTCTTCTTTTTTTCTTTTTTATGTGGCCAATATCAGATAACCGTATTTGATTTAGGACCACATTATGAAAGTGGCCCAAATCAGAATTGAAAAGATCAGATTCGAGGAGATTTGTGCTGTTCACACTGTGATGAAAAAAACCTGATCTGAGTCACATACAGTATGAGTGGAAAATAAATCTGAAATCCCGCAGTGTGAACGTAGCCTAAGCGCCACCGGCCCCAGGAGTGACTGGAGTGAGAACGTGGGTCCCAGTGTGTTTCCTCGTCCACCGGCAGACGGTGCTGAGATGGAGTGGCGTCCGTCTGAAAGCCTTCGTGGAGGAGCATCTTACGATATGATATGATATGATATTTTCATTTATAATGCGCCCCCCCCCCAGCCAATTTTTACATCGGTCCGGGGCGCAGCACGGGGGGGGGGGAAAGAGTATGAATAAATGGACGGGACAATCTTGTCCAACGTGGCAGTGGAAGAGGGTGTACATTTGTTGTTTTTTGATACAAATAGAAAAAAGAAAAGAGGAATTCTTGTGGACTTCACCACTACTGCACCCCATTTCGTTTAATTTGATCGTCTCGAGAAAAGGCACATGTGTACGTTTTACATTCAGACGTGTTAAAAACAAGTATTTTAAACCCTCCTCTGTGTTTTAAATACGCACCCAGTTAGTCCACAGTAAACCTTGTTTTATTGGGACATAAAAACTTTTTCCATCAACACCATGCAACTGCTGCTGCTCACGGGAGTCTTCAGGATCGCCTCGTACTGAAGCCTCGTACTGAAGCCTCACACTGAAGCCTCACACTGAAGCCTCACACTGAAGCCTCGTACTGAAGCCTCGTACTGAAGCCTCGTACTGAAGCCTCGCACTGAAGCCTCACACTGAAGCCTCACACTGAAGCCTCGTACTGAAGCCTCACACTGAAGCCTCGTACTGAAGCCTCGCACTGAAGCCTCACACTGAAGCCTCACACTGAAGCCTCGTACTGAAGCCTCACACTGAAGCCTCGTACTGAAGCCTCGTACTGAAGCCTCACACTGAAGCCTCACACTGAAGCCTCGTACTGAAGCCTCGTACTGAAGCCTCGTACTGAAGCCTCGTACTGAAGCCTCGTACTGAAGCCTCACACTGAAGCCTCGTACTGAAGCCTCGTACTGAAGCCTCGTACTGAAGCCTCGTACTGAAGCCTCGTACTGAAGCCTCACACTGAAGCCTCACACTGAAGCCTTGTACTGAAGCCTCACACTGAAGCCTCGTATTGAAGCCTCACACTGAAGCCTCGTATTGAAGCCTCACACTGAAGCCTCACACTGAAGCCTCGTACTGAAGCCTCACACTGAAGCCTCGTACTGAAGCCTCGTACTGAAGCTTCGTACTGAAGCCTCGTACTGAAGCCTCGTACTGAAGCTTCGTATTGAAGCCTCACACTGAAGCCTCGTACTGAAGCCTCGTACTGAAGCCTCACACTGAAGCCTCGTATTGAAGCCTCACACTGAAGCCTCACACTGAAGCCTCGTACTGAAGCCTCACACTGAAGCCTCGTATTGAAGCCTCACACTGAAGCCTCACACTGAAGCCTCGTACTGAAGCCTCACACTGAAGCCTCGTATTGAAGCCTCACACTGAAGCCTCGTATTGAAGCCTCACACTGAAGCCTCACACTGAAGCCTCGTACTGAAGCCTCGTACTGAAGCCTCGTACTGAAGCCTCGTACTGAAGCCTCACACTGAAGCCTCGTACTGAAGCCTCGTACTGAAGCTTCGTACTGAAGCCTCGTACTGAAGCCTCGTACTGAAGCTTCGTATTGAAGCCTCACACTGAAGCCTCGTACTGAAGCCTCACACTGAAGCCTCACACTGAAGCCTCACACTGAAGCCTCGTATTGAAGCCTCACACTGAAGCCTCACACTGAAGCCTCACACTGAAGCCTCGTACTGAAGCCTCGTACTGAAGCTTCGTACTGAAGCCTCGTACTGAAGCCTCATACTGAAGCTTCGTACTGAAGCTTCACACTGAAGCCTCACACTGAAGCCTCGTATTGAAGCCTCGTATTGAAGCCTCACACTGAAGCCTCACACTGAAGCCTCGTACTGAAGCCTCGTATTGAAGCCTCACACTGAAGCCTCACACTGAAGCCTCGTACTGAAGCCTCGTATTGAAGCCTCGTATTGAAGCCTCACACTGAAGCCTCACACTGAAGCCTCGTACTGAAGCCTCACACTGAAGCCTCACACTGAAGCCTCACACTGAAGCCTCACACTGAAGCCTCACACTGAAGCCTCACACTGAAGCCTCGTACTGAAGCCTCACACTGAAGCCTCACACTGAAGCCTCACACTGAAGCCTCACACTGAAGCCTCACACTGAAGCCTCACACTGAAGCCTCGTACTGAAGCCTCGTACTGAAGCCTCACACTGAAGCCTCACACTGAAGCCTCACACTGAAGCCTCACACTGAAGCCTCACACTGAAGCGCCTGCACGCCGGGCACCGGAGGAACCCGTCTGTCCGTCAATTCACCGCCAGTTGAGCCGAATCACCGAATCACAATTTCCCCCCCGAAGTCCATCCTCTTTCGCCCGCGATCACAGCCTCATTTGTTTTTTGTATCACACTTTTCACCCTCGCTCCTTCAACTATTATCCACTCCTCCAGAACATCTATGGAAGGATGATGAGACAAGACAGACGTTGGCAAAGAATGAATCGTTATCGAAAACAAAAACTGTAGCGTCGCCGCGGGGCACGACAAGGTGCGGTGAGTCAGGTGTCAGATTGTGATTGATCGTGGATCCCGTTTTAGCTCTGATTGCTAAAAGTGGATCACGCAGACGGATGCCAGAGACATCTCTCCCCCCGCAACAGCTTTGGAAGTCTTTTCTCTTTTCAAGCCGTCAATCTGCTCCCTAAGTCTTGACCTTTTACCTGACAGGGCAAGGGGTTGCGTCAGGGTTGATTGCGGAAGGATAGTGCAAACGGTTGCAGTAACACCATAAGGTGAATGCCAGCGGAGCTATTAAAAATAATGACACGGAATGCGATACAATGTGCGATAAGAAATAATTGCGGCGGTAGTTTGCATACATTTTCGAATTCCAACACGTGTACCCTTTCTAATAAATGTTTGTGTAATTACCGTGCAAAACAAAAAGGCCATTTTGCATAAGCTTCATAAATCAACGATTTACACACAAAAAAACGAATAAAACAGATACAGACTGTTTCAATCTCTGAGTAATGTGGTGTCTAATGGCCTTCTACTGTACAATAACATTATCGTCAAATTGTTAATTTAGAACAGGAATTGGATCGTGAGTCATACAGCAATGTCTTGCCATTTATGAGGATTATCTTGGATTGGCATATGAAAATTTGAAATGTTATCATTTTTACAGTACCTCCTCCTCTCCCCTCTCTCTCTCTCTCTCTCTCTCTCTCTCTCTCTCTCTCTCTCTATATATATATATATATATATATATATATATATATATATATATATATATATATATATATATATATATATATATATATATATATATATATACGTGCTTCACAGTAAAAACCATAATATAGTAAAAAAAATAAAAAAATTAAAACCCCACATGAACACAATACACAGTACACAGAAACTACAAACAAAATTACAGCAGCAGACTACATTTTCTTAATGTCACTGAGACAGTCTAACAGGGGTTTTAGGGTGTTGGGGTCATCACGCTTTAAAGGCAGGTATAGTTGTAGGTCGTCTGCATATAAATGGAATGAGATGCCATGGTTCTTAATAATAGACCCTAAGGGGAGCAGATACAGAGCAAAGAGGAGGGGCACCAGGATGGAACCTTGAGGTACACCACAGGGGAGGGAAGCAGAAGATGACTGGAAATCTCCCTGACCCACAGAAAAGCTCCTATCCGACAGATATGACCTGAACACATAGAGCAGTACCTGTAGCAGACACTCTCTCTGCTGTAGCAGACACTAGCAGACACTCTAGTACCCTAATATCGAATGTTTTTTTTTTTTTTTTTTACATATTATAAACACCTCCACGCAAATAGACAGGTAGAGAAAGTGAAGCTTTCTCACATTGTCCCCTATAGCTCAGATGAAAGTATTGTGAATACATATATATACAGTGTTTCCCTTATATGCATTCATATAAATCATGAGCGCAGCTGCTCTGAACTAAGTGAACGAAATGAACCGGATCACCTCTGTACAACCATTCATTCGTTTGACTCTTCTGCTGCACGCCTATCAAACAGGCTGGCGAGGATCATGACTGAATGGAACGAGTCGAAAGGATTCGTTAGTTTTTAAGGCGTAATCGTTCAGTTACAGCGATAGGCCAGTTGGCTTAAATAATGTTGGCTAAAATGTAGGGATGTTCGATATTGGCTTTTTTACCGATACCGATATACCGATATTGTCCAACTCTTAACTTCCGATACCGATATCAACCGATACCAATATATGCAGAGTTTCCCCCCCAAAAAACGGAATAATTTCAGGTAATTAACATTACATATCTCTTGTCGTGTAATTAACATAACATTATGCATGCTTTGACAATAAATAAAATAATAATTTGTTCTTACTTGCTTGCCTGGGTAAATTAAGGTTAAATAAATGTAAAAAAAAATATAATAATAATAATAATAATAATAATAATAATAATAATAATAATAATAATAATAATAATAATAATAATAATAATAATAATAATAATAATAATAATAATAATAATAATAATAATAATAATAATAATAATAATAATAATAATAATAATAATAATAATAATAATAATAATAATAATAATAATAATAATAATAATAATAATAATAATAATAATAATAATAATAATAATAATAATAATAATAATAATAATAATAATAATAATAATAATAATAATAATAATAATTCGGACATCCCTACTAAAATGATTTTAATTGGTTTATTTGTTTGTCTGTCAAATTATTTTGTTTCGTCGCAAGAGAGGTGGAGCTGCGAGAGTAGCTAAATCGTTCACGCAGGAAAGAAGAGCTAACGTTAACCTAACTTGCATGTAAAGGTGAAGATTTTGTGGCAGAGGTAAGTGAATTCCTTTAGATACTGTGGGCTGAAATTAGCCTACTTGTAATTGGCACGAACCTGTCAACCAAAACTCTTTTGTAATAAAGATACAATTACTGTTGTATTAACGTTAAGTATTACTAGATAAATACATTTAATCCAAATATATACTGCAAGTGCTACAATCCTTTTTTTTCTTTTTTTATCCGTCTCCGCAAACTGTTAGCCCGTCAGTTACCTCAGCACTCCGTAACTAACGTTAGATGTCGATAGTTAGCTAACGTTAGCTTGCTAGCTAAAGATGATAATAATAGGCTAGACCAGTGTTACTCATTACGCACCTCGCAAGCCACAAGCTTGTGAGACTTTGTTTGATAACAATAAGAATATAGCTAACTTGCTCTGAAAAACCTTTGTCCAGACCTTGTGAGGCAACGTTTTCTAAATTGAGCATTGTCAAAAGAAAACATAGAAGTAGGCTTACAGATGTGCATCTTGATTGTTTTATAGGGGCCTGATTCAATTAAGTTGGGATATGATTGATGAATTGAACGTGATCTGATCGCAATAAACTCTTGCTAATATTACAAGATATTTTCACTTGATAAGATTACATTTTTTGCAGTGTACAAATATACAGCTACCTGGGACTCCAGAGCACTTCTAGTGTCAGCGGACACACCAAAAACATTCTAGCAAATTCACACGCACATGACTCCATGAACATGAATAACCATTTATGTAAGTCATATAACACTAAGTCATTTCTCCGGCAGCGCGCGCTAATATGTATTCCGGCAGAGCGCGCAGCACAGCACCGCTGTTGAATTATTTTTCAGAGGAAACACCGATATATATATATATATATATATATATATATATATATATATATATATATATATATATATATATATATATATATATATATATGTGTGATCTCTAACCGCTGTCTATCAAGTTGTACCTGATTTCATTGTTTTTCCTCGTTCCTTCTTGACATGTTGTTGACATGTGATTTACGATAATTTCTTTCTGTACGTAACTTGTTGTCACCATGATTTTATGTATCACTTGAATGCATGCATTTATGTATCACTTTTATCCAAAGCGCTTTACACATTATGCCTCACATTCACCCATTCAATCACACATTCACACACAGACAGCGGAGGCAACCATGCAAGGAGCCAACCTGCACATCGGGAGCAAGGACACTTCAACATGCTGCCGGGAGAAGCTGGAATTGAGCCGGGAACCTTCCCGATTACCAGATGACCACTCTACCCCCTGAGCCCCTGTCGCCCCTATGCATCAAATGTGATACCGTGAAAATTGCACTCATGAAATCGAACGTGTACAAATAAAGGACGCTGGAAACATGCGTTGTGATAACTGGATTTTTCAGATGTGAAATTCACATGGATTTTCCTTTCCATACGGTCACCCTCCCTGTTGCCTCCCTCTCCCCCTCACGTCCTTGCTCTTCTGCCTCCCTTTCTCTCTGTCAGTCTCGATCTCGCCCCTCTCTTCCTCACCTCTTCTTCACCTCCGCCCATCTCTCTTCACCCTCCCCCCCACACACACACACACACCTCCCTCTCACCCTGTCTGCAGAGAGAGTGTCTGCTACAGCAGAGAGAGTGTCTGCTAGAGTCATGTCTGCTACAGCAGAGAGAGTGTCTGCTAGTGTCTGCTACAGCAGAGAGAGGGTCTGCTAGAGTGTCTGCTACAGCAGAGAGAGTGTCTGCTAGTGTCTGCTACAGCAGAGAGAGTGTCTGCTAGAGTGTCTGCTACAGCAGAGAGAGTGTCTGCTAGAGTCATGTCTGCTACAACAGAGAGAGTGTCTGCTAGTGTCTGCTACAGCAGAGAGAGTGTCTGCTAGAGTGTCTGCTACAGCAGAGAGAGTGTCTGCTAGAGTGTCTGCTACAGCAGAGAGAGTGTCTGCTAGAGTCATGTCTGCTACAGCAGAGAGAGTGTCTGCTAGTGTCTGCTACAGCAGAGAGAGTGTCTGCTAGAGTGTCTGCTACAGCAGAGAGAGTGTCTGCTAGAGTGTCTGCTACAGCAGAGAGAGTGTCTGCTAGAGTGTCTGCTACAGCAGAGAGAGTGTCTGCTAGAGTGTCTGCTACAGCAGAGAGAGTGTCTGCTAGAGTGTCTGCTACAGCAGAGAGAGTGTCTGCTAGAGTGTCTGCTACAGCAGAGAGAGTGTCTGCTAGAGTGTCTGCTACAGCAGAGAGAGTGTCTGCTAGAGTGTCTGCTACGGCAGAGAGAGTGTCTGCTAGAGTGTCTGCTACAGCAGAGAGAGTGTCTGCTAGAGTGTCTGCTACAGCAGAGAGAGTGTCTGCTAGAGTGTCTGCTACAGCAGAGAGAGTGTCTGCTAGAGTGTCTGCTACAGCAGAGAGAGTGAGAGAGTGTCTGCTACAGCAGAGAGAGTGTCTGCTAGAGTGTCTGCTACAGCAGAGAGAGTGTCTGCTAGAGTGTCTGCTACAGCAGAGAGAGTGTCTGCTAGAGTGTCTGCTACAGCAGAGAGAGTGTCTGCTAGAGTGTCTGCTACAGCAGAGAGAGTGTCTGCTAGAGTGTCTGCTACAGCAGAGAGAGTGTCTGCTAGAGTGTCTGCTACGGCAGAGAGTGTCTGCTAGAGTGTCTGCTACGGCAGAGAGAGTGTCTGCTAGAGTGTCTGCTACAGCAGGAGAGTGTCTGCTAGAGTGTCTGCTACAGCAGAGAGAGTGTCTGCTAGAGTGTCTGCTACAGCAGAGAGAGTGTCTGCTAGAGTGTCTGCTACAGCAGAGAGAGTGTCTGCTAGAGTGTCTGCTACAGCAGAGAGAGTGTCTGCTAGTGTCTGCTACAGCAGAGAGAGTGTCTGCTAGAGTGTCTGCTACAGCAGAGAGAGTGTCTGCTAGAGTGTCTGCTACAGCAGAGAGAGAGAGAGAGTGTCTGCTACAGCAGAGAGAGAGAGTGTCTGCTACAGCAGAGAGAGAGAGAGAGAGAGAGAGAGAGAGAGAGAGAGAGAGAGAGAGAGAGAGAGAGAGAGAGAGAGAGAGAGAGAGAGAGAGAGAGAGAGAGAGAGAGAGAGAGAGAGAGAGACACAGACGGAGCGGGGAGATATTTGTGGTGCCAGCCAGACATAATAAAAAATAAAACCCCAGGGGCGGAGAGGAAAATCTATTAAAGGACTTATTCACATCTAATGTTGCAAATATTGCTTTTGGTATCCCCGAATAACATCATTATAAGACGGGTGAGAAGCCAAAGAAACATATTTCTAACTGGATAGGAAACAAAAGGAGGCATTTACACTATTGTAGCCTATACACAATATAACAATAACAAAAGGAGGACACTATTGTGGCCTCCACACAATACGACCGCCAATCATGATGACACCTCCGTGCTCACAGCCATTCACTCAATTTTACCCTGACTGAGGTATAATGGGATGATACCTCAGAGGAAGACGTTACTACACGGAACTTATTCGTTCTTTGTATGCTACAAGACTATAGGCCAGAGTGAGCGTAGGGGACGGTGGGGGTGGGGGTGGGTGGTGGTGGGTGGTGGTTGGTGGTTGGCGGTGGAGGCGGGGGTGGAGGTGGCAGGATTTTAATTTGTCTCGCTCGGGCTGCTGCCTGGCAGTGTGTGTTAATCGCTCAGACGCCACTCTAACGATTTAACAATAACAACGGACCTGTTTAATTGAAATGAATTGCTGTCATTATGCAGTGAGGCCTGCCAATCCCGCCACTCCGGGCGGGCGGGGCGGGAGAGAGAGAGAGAGAGAGAGAGAGAGAGAGAGAGAGAGAGAGAGAGAGAGAGAGAGACAGGGGGGGGGGGGATGGGTCAGCGGGAGGCGGATCACTTCTTGCCTCTCGCTGCTGCAGTAAAATGATAAGTGCCTACTGTCGGGGGTCCAAATAGCTCCACAAACTCCCAGATACCTATGGGATGGAGCGCAAGGACTGGGACGCCTCCAACTCTCTCTCTCTCTCTCTCTCTCTCTCTCTCTCTCTCTCTCTCTCTCTCTATGTCTCTCTCTGTCTCTCTCTCTCTCTCTCCCCCTCTCTCTGTCTCTCTCACTCTCACTCTCACTCTCTCTCTCTCTCTCCCTCTCCCTCTCACTCTCACTCTCACTCTCTCTCTCTCACTCTCACTCTCTCTCTCTCTCTCCCCCTCTCTCTCACTCTCTCTCTCTCTCTCTCCCTCTCTCCAGCAAACGCTAAGTAGCCTTGCGTGTCTGCTTGTTTATGGCATGACACCCAGCCAAAGGGGCATTGTTCATTGTTGCTTTTTTACAATGCGGGTTGTTAAATGTGAAAATGAACTTGTCTAGTAAACAACAGCACCTATGTCGGCCCACAGCATTTTTTTCTGCTTGTTTCCATGCGGGAACAATGTGTCTTATTAGGTTTATAGTCTATACATCTTCCTACTGTACCAACATGGCTCCCTTTTCCCTTCTGCTGTTTTGTGTCCCCAATGGTGTTATGGTTTGACACCGACCCCAAACGCAAACGGCACAGAGAGAGTTGTTTCAGAGTTAGCCAAAATCAAGGGCGTGTTTATTTACTGAGTAACAAGAATGAATCAGGTGGTGAACAGAACAAACTGGGAAACAGGCATGTGAGGAATGTTTGCTGCTCTGCAGCTTCTCCCGGAAGGTTACGTTGTGGAATTTGTCCGTGACGTCTGAGCCGCTCTGCAGATCCTCCCAGCATATACTCCGGGTGGAGGCGGATAGGGAGAGAGAGAGTCCGAGTTAGCTCAGTGCACAATTGAAAACTGACAGGTGACTGGTGAAGTGAATTGTCCAAACAATAAATCCAAGTGACAGAATCTTCGGTGTGAAACACACAGTGAGCAGTGTCCAGAGTGAAAACAATTAGGTAATCCAAAAGTGAAAATCCAACAGACAAAAAAAGGTGAGAACAGTCTGAACGAAAACAGGATCTCTTCAGTGCTTTAACACACACAAAAAATGATAGATCCAAAAAGACTGTTTACAAAAACTCACCAGAGCGCAGCGCGTGAAGCGGGCGG
The DNA here is from genome assembly GCF_963971535.1 of Notolepis coatsorum. Classification (NCBI taxonomy): domain Eukaryota; kingdom Metazoa; phylum Chordata; class Actinopteri; order Aulopiformes; family Paralepididae; genus Notolepis; species Notolepis coatsorum. The sequence goes on along the minus strand of NC_140167.1, from coordinate 18,099,835 downwards.
ATCAAAACAAGGCGACCGCTTCGTAACGGGGAAGCAGGTTCTCCAAACGGAATATTTCTCGAGAGTCCTGGGAGGCAAAGAACAGGGAAAGCAGCGACGGAAGGAACAGGCAAATGCAGGGAATATTTCAGAACGATCCAACATCAATAATAGGGAGATCAGGGTATTTAAAGCCAAGGGGTGCTTAATGACAAGCTGTGACAGCTGCGGGATGGAATTGATCATTGCTCCAGAAGCGTGTGGTTGGGAGAGCACCAATCAAACGGCATCTACAGGAAGAAGCGTGTGGAGAGGAGAATGCAATTAATTAACCGAAATACCTTAAAGGAACAGAGCGAGTGGGTGGGCAGCGGACAAAACCTCACAAATGGACTTGCTGTATCTCAAACGCCACCCTCTTTTCTCGATCCTCCAATCGCAACAAGTCAATTGAATTAAACTGAACTGAGTTTGAAACACAATAAAAGCATGTCGATGGGAAGTCCGGTTATTTTAGTTTGCGTGTTCTTTTTATTTGTTAGTGTTGTGTCACAAAAGAAAATTCTTTTCTTTCATCTCTAATGTACTTTTTAAAATGCTGGAATTTAAATGCTCCCGTTACTTACTATTATGCTTTTTAAAGAGCTGGTACTTTGCATAGTTCATAGGATGAGAATGAAATGAAAAGCAACCCAACTCAGCTGTAATTTATTCATCATTATGAACTGAACTCCCACGGCAGCGGTGGCATAGTCTAGTCTGAGGCCGCATGCATGCTGTGAATGTATCCAGGAGAAGCCCTGCAGAAAATGTTAATCGTAGTAATGGTGTAAACATATTTTCAATGATCACGTTCATAATCACATTCATATCACGACCCTGCCTCCATATGGCCTGCTTATTTTCCTCATAACTAGAGAATGCTTATTGTTTCAGCCTGCCCACTCACCACTCATCTAGAATGCAGGTTTTGTGGCACTTAAACACACCTACAAATTACAATACCAAAAGTATAATAATAATAATAATAATAATAATAATAATAATAATAATAATAATAATAATAATAATAATAATAATAATAATAATAATAATAATAATAATAATAATAATAATAATAATAATAATAATAATAATAATAATAATAATAATAATAATAATAATAATAATAATAATAATAATAATAATAATAATAATAATAATAATAATAATAATAATAATAATAATAATAATAATAATAATAATAATAATAATAATAATAATAATAATAATAATAATAATAATAATGCATTTATTATGGCCATAATCTCACAAAATCCAATTGTTTTCAGAGGTATAGAGTTAAAGAGTAGGAACGTGTGATGTCCAAGAAGTATCAAAATACAGCTCAGTGAAATGGGTGAAAATGAAAAATAGAAGCATTGAGTTAATAAATACATACATAACAAACAATTGCGTATGGCTTTTTTTTTTTTTTTTTTTTTTTACATTTAATCACTCACTACGGTCTTGATTCTATTTATTTATTTATTCATTTTCCATTTCCATCATTTCACTGAGCTGCATTTAATACTTCCTGGAAAATGTGACATCACACATTCCAACGTTTTCACTCAATACCACTCCAACCACACGAGTCCCCATCCAGCTTGTTTGCATGTCGTGCCTTGAGTGAAATTACATTACATCATCATCATCATCATCATCATCATCATCATGGGACAATGTTGTGATTTTCTGAGTTCTATAAAGTTTTGAATGTCAAAATATATATAATTGCTCTTTTTCTTTTTTTTAAGATTCTTAATGGCATTTCTGCTTTATTATAAAGGACAGTAGTAACGTACAGGAAAATCAGGGGGTGAGAGAAGAGGAATGACATGCGACGACAGAAGCCTCAAAGCCAGATCAGAACCAAGGACGTTTTCATGACATGCTGTGCTCCTTGGTGTGGTGAACCATGTCATCTGATGCCAATAAAAGGAACTTTATAGACATTGTTTGAAGGAATGAGGAAAAAACCGAGGCACTCGACTGAATTTCATTGGCAAGTTCTTGGTTAAAAGGTCGACTCCGACACGTTTCGGCGTCTAGTCTTTGATTTGGATTTGGATTTTTATTCGTCTCGAACATAGAAACATAAAACAAGTATTAACAAAAAAAGGTAAATAGTCAAAGACTATTTCCATACAGTTCAATAAGTGTTCGAGAAGGGACAGGGGGGAGTATTCCTGACAATATCACATTATAATCAAATAAAAATAATATAACAAATAATGAATAATCAGGGAGTTCCAGCCGACTGCGTGGTGAAGCTACTTACGTAAAGGAAGTGAAGACGAGGATCAAACAGGTGCAGTCGTTTAGCATCATCATCTTCATCATCATCATCATCATCATAAATATTATACATAAGTGAACATCCCGCTATAGTGTATATATATATACACACACACATATAGGCTACATATATATGCATATATGTGTGTTTATGTGTATATGTGTATGTGTAGCGGATGGTACCGCGAGGCGCAGTCACGATGGACTTCAGATGTTGTGAAGTGACTGTGGCAAGTAGCGGTGCTATGGGTTAAACTCACTCTCACCCTTAACACTTTGAGTGCCACTCACGGCTTTTCTCGGGTTTACGCCCCGACCGTTGAATGCCACGGTCACGAGTATTCTCGGGTATTTATTTTTATTTTTTTATTAGCGATCTGAAATCATATTGCATCACGCGAGCCTACCGTTGGAGATCCAGTGACCGCCGGCACTCAGATGTGAAAAAAGTGCCCCCTATCGTCTCCCAGATGGTAAATCACCCTTTTGGAATGGACTCAATGAAAGTGAATGGGAGAACGGATTTCTGACTCCACATTTTACTTCTCACTGATGCAGCCGGGGTCTACCAGAGTTCATTCTGGAGCCTTGAGCCGCGCGGATCATGTGTTATACTGTACACACGATGGATCAATACATTTATCGATTTTTTCGAATGGCGATCGAAAATTGGAATAAACCATTTGGATACCATCTGACCTCAGGTAAGGAATCTATGTTATCAGTGTTAGGATAATCAGACTCGTTTATGTGATATGTGATATGGCTGTTTTGACTGTAAAAGCCATGAGGAAATAAGAGCAGCGATTATCAGCGCACGGCACGAGCGTGCATGCGCACACATATACTATCGATCATCTAGCGTTTATTTGAAAACGATTAATAAATAGGCCGACAAATGACAACGTTCTGGAATATAAACGGGTGATTTTCAAAATGCTATCAAACGGAAATGAAGCGATAAAAATACAATCTGCCTTGCCAATGTTGACTGGAAAATGAGTCTTTGATAAGCGACGGGCAGATTAGACACATAGCCATAATTTAAAACATAGATTAGGCGATATTAACGTTAACATTGGCTGTGGATGGTGGCATTCAACGGGGTAAAAAGGAAAACACGGCCGGCACTGAAAGTGTTAATAAAAGACACATAGACACGTTACAAAGCTGTGAGTTCACTTCTTGGTATAGCGGTCTGTGCTGTCGACCCGTGGTGCGGCAGACCACAGGTTCGAAACTCCCTTGGGGCATCGAAGTTTAAGGTGACGATATGACAACCGTTACATAATGTAGTATATATATATACATATACTTACACATACACATACATGTACACATGCACGGACACTATAACTTTACAGGAATTTAGTCATAACTACATCCTCATTTAGGCCAGGGGCAATAGGCAGCTACTTACCATACTTTTTAGAGATATTGGTAAGAAAACAACAACTTAAAAACGAACCTATACCGCAAACCTACGGTTAACCTGCAGTAACATGCTGGTGAGAGCAGACCTTCCCCCTCCATCACCATCACACTTCCTCAGCTCGATTCCCTCTGGAAAACCACTGGCAACAATGGCATTTCACACACAATACTGACCACCCCACACAGGAAGGAAATACAATATCAAAGGTGTGATCTCGCGTTCTGCTGCCCATGTCATATACGCGCTGCCCATGTGGACTGACATACATCGGTAATTAAATTCAAACTTTAATACGGTCCAGATAAAAAAAATAAAACATACACAACCTATATAAAATTACACACAACAGGCAAAAATAACATCACTTCAAGTTTCAAGTTTCTTTATTAGTTGTCATACAAAAATACAGAATACTTTTATATGAAATGCTTTTTTCTGTTCTGCTCCTGAGAGTATGCTAGATAAAAAATTAAATAGATACGTATAAAATAGAAGACAAAAGTACATAACAAGTGTAAACAAAGGTGTTCAAACAAAAGTGTTCAATATACATATACAGTATACAATATACAATACAGAGTAGAAAAAAATTAGTAACTGACTTACAATACAATACAATGCAGAAATGGGATGAGGTACAACTTAGGGTAAGGTGCAATGAGGTATGAGTTGTAGTGCAAATCTCTTTACCAATATAAAGTGTGTTAAAGTGTCTAAAGTGGGTAAAGTGGGTGCTACAGTGAGTTGTTTATTGGATGTGTGTGCGTGTGTGCTGTGAGTGTATTTGATGGTTTGTTACATAGTGTTATTGTCGTTGAGCATCCTGATGGCCTGGGGATAGAAGCTCCTTCTGATTCTCTCTGTGCTTGCCATGAGACTCCGGTATCGCTTGCCTGACCGCAGCAGTTCAAAGAGGCAGTTGTTTGGGTAGCTAGAGTCTTTGATTATTCTCTTAGCCTTACCCATGCAATGCTTGTTGTAAATGTCTTGGAGAGTGGGAAGCCCACCTCCAATTGTGCGTTTGGCTGAACAGGCCACTCTCTAATGTCCGTTAGAACCAGAATAATCACATTTCCAGTCATTTAGCCGACAGATACATTTATACATGAGATTTCTTAAAACAGCTTGGAAGGTATTGACATGTGCAGCCACGAACATTTCACTTGCACTACAGTGTGCGAACCATAGCATGGTCTTTGGGTGAGCCAAGGAACCTTAATATTTTTTTGCGGGCGGGGGGGGGGGGGGGGTGCCTCGCAGGGAGGAGTCGGACTGTGATCGCAGACATTACTGTAGCCTTTAGTAGGCCTTGTGTTGTGTATGTATGTATGTATGTGACAAATAAACCTCTTGAATCCTGTCATATATTCAATCAGTTTCAGTAACTACAGAACACATAATAGACAACTCACTTGTTGATGTAGTTGTGGTCCGGCCATCTGCACAGCACATTCCATGATAAAAAAAAGTATCCATTTAGTTAGATAGATGATAGATCCAACACTGTCTACAGTATCTCGTGATTATCTCTCAGACTCCTGTTCTGATACGACCGCAGCAGGCGCCGGCACGGTCACCGGGCGTTGTCAGAGATAGTCCCCACCGCAGCAGCACCAGCAGCAGGTGTAACGGTGTCGCCTGTAGATGATCCCGCCTCCTGCTGCTCTGTCAAGTCCATTGACTGCTTCACTTTCATCGTGAAACCAAAATTGGTTAGGCTTACTTGTTGCATTATCCATTCCTGAGTGACCTTATTTACCTGTCAAAACTATCACTGTCAACAAGTCACAGGTTACAACGTGCGGGTCAAGTTTGATTTGTGCCGTGCGTGCAGGCTGCAGCGCCGCCGCGCTCCGAATGGTAATTGCAAGAATAGCATGCATGTTGCCATAATACGTGTGTGAATTAGTGCGCAAATCATTAATCATACATCCAAAATAGCATAAGTTTATTATTATACACGATGATGATACAGAAAATTACAGAAAAATGAGAAATGCATGGCAAAAGTAGCATTTATTTTCAGTAATTTAGAGACCCCCCAAAAAATCACAAATCATGTTTTCAGGGGAGCTGATGTCTGATCTAAGGGAGCCATGGCTGCCCCAGCTCCCCCGTGGATCGCACCCTGATCATCTATAGGTAAGACTGCCAGACCTTTAAAAAAGAAAAATGTGAATCGCTGAATAGAGCAGTACTATCAGAAACAATGTAACATCTACACTGTAGTACACTGTGGCTGTAGGCTACACTTTTCCAAGGCAAAACACAATTAACACTTCCACTCTCAGATATATGTAGGAATTGAGGTAATAAAATATCCATATAGAGGGGAGACACAAACTCTATGCGTGTGTGTGTGTGTGTGTGTGTGTGTGTGTGTGTGTGTGTGTGTGTGTGTGTGTGTGTGTGTGTGTGTGTGTGTGTGTGTGTGTGTGTGTGTGTGTGTGTGTGTGTGTGTGTGTGTGTGTGTGTGTGTGTGTGTGTGTGTGTGTGTGTGTGTGTGTGTGTGTGTGTGTGTGTGTATGTGTGCATGGATACATTTTCTTTTTTTATATAATTGATGGATTGAAGTTAATGGAGATAGCTACAGTAAATGAAATCAAGACATATGTTTATAAAGTCTCTCACAACTCGTGCAGTATAATCCAAGTCTCGTTGATCCAGTCATATTCTCAATACTTGCTCAGTACTTGAAACTTGTTTGTTCTGTGTTCACGAGAAGAGTCAATATGAACGACCCACATTCACAATGTTGTATATGGAAAATATACAGTGGCTTCAGGATGCATTGTCCAGTTGCCTAGCAACAGTCTCCTCAAGACATCAACCCACTTGAAGTTGAGACCACAAACTCACAAGTTCCATTTGAAGGCAGCATTGAACCGGGAATTGTTTTCTTTAGCGAGGTTTTAGCGATGTGTTTGTGAAGTATAAATGAGACATGGGCATGGCACAATAACATTACACACAGTGCATGGAGACAGCATCACAAACAAGACAGTATAGACTATACACTATAGCAGGGGTCGGCAACCTTTTTGATACAAAGTGCAGTTTAAAAAAAAAATTGTATGTCTTATTAATCAGTGTGCCATATCAACATTAAGATTTGATCGATTCAGCCTCGTCTGCCTTGTCTTTGAATGTTTTCTCATGTTTGGTCTCAAAATGGTGCTTAACACTCGATGTTCGGTGACACGCACGCCTAAGGTCGCTGACCCCTGACCCCTGCACTATAGGGTTCGTAGGGACAACTGACCAATCCAGAGGCACCGCTGCCGGGTCTCTGCAGTGGTGAAAGAGACTTGTGAGTTTCCCCTTATGTAGCCGCTGTTTAGAAATGAGTCTGTTTGGTTTTAGTCAACTGATTTTTATTATGTATTGTATTTTATTATTATTATTACTTTTTATCATGTCTATTTTATTATCTATTCTATTTTATTATTCTATTTTATTATTTGTATTTTTGCGCAATCAAGGCGGGCATGGCCACCTTCATTTCACTACATGTTTCGTGTATGTAAGTGACGAATGAATCTCTTGAATCTTGGATCTTGAATCTTTTGTTGGTTGATTAATAGTTTTGTAAAAAAAATTCCACGCTAAAAGTTATTTCCTGAAAAAAATGCCAATATGGCAGGATTGATTCGGTTGGCAGTAACTGAATATATGCAATTAAAACCTCACACCAAGTAATTAGTTCACAATGTTATGTTTTAAGAATATATCAAATGGATGAACAAACACACATTCATTTCAATTCATTACCTCCCCAAAGGTGAAGCCTGGGCTGGAGCTTTTTTCACTTTTGCGTGTGTGTGTGTGTGTGTGTGTGTGTGTGTGTGTGTGTGTGTGTGTGTGTGTGTGTGTGTGTGTGTGTGTGTGTGTGTGTGTGTGTGTGTGTGTGTGTGTGTGTGTGTGTGTGTGTGTGTGTGTGTGTGTGTGTGTGTGTGTGTGTGTGTGTGTGTGTGTGTGTGTGTGTGTGTGTGTGTGTGTGTGACAGTGTGTGTGTGTCTGTGCGTGCGTGCGTGCCGTGTGTGCCGTGTGTGTGGAATTAGTTAGAATTAGAATTAGTTGTGCACATTCATGATTCCAAGAACCTTGTTGATTTTGGTGACCCCATGACCTTTCTTTCTAGTGCCACCATCGGGGCAAAATATTCAAATGAGCGCATCTTGAGACCCGTTATAGTCTGCTAATAGACTGTGAATAGTCGTCCCTAGAGGAAGGAAACTCCTTTCACTTTAGCTATGAAGGGGAAGATGAGCACAGAAAGAGTGGATGAATGCCACCGAGCAGAGATTTAAGGTGACAACATTCAACATTCCTTGGCAACAGTTGTCTCCTCCCTTGCGTAATACTAATAGCTAAGCAAAATGCATTAATATCCACAGCAATATTCATTAATTGAATAAGTCTCCTTTTATATATTCCCGTCATAATACATCAGAAACAGATGGCAAAAACTAAAGGCTAAGTTACAGCAGGTTAATAGAAAAAGATACCTTCATGTGATAGTTCACAATTTACTGACTATGGGCCTAAATCTGCCAAGAATGAAAGGTAGTAATAGTTTGGGTTCTTGATATTTAATTTTCTCCCCCACCAAAGATATTAGAATCGGAAACAGAGATTCGATAAGCAGAACCGGAATTGATCAAATCCAAACAATACCCAACCCTACTGATCGGTACAACCGTTTTTCACTGTGGTCCTAAATTCATTCTTTCCTTGGGGGAAAAAAGTAAGCGTCAAGTCCTGATTGATGATTTCTTACAACTCTATTGCATTTTAATCTCCAGGTCCAGGGTCAGCTGAGCTAAGCAGCTGTGGATGCTTCTCCAGCACTCCATGACGTCATGGCTCTGTGGTCCACATCATCAAGCACGAGGAGAAGATTGACTGTAAAATACTGGATCGCAAGAAACAGATATTCAACAGACAAACAGCTTCATTCCCACGGGATGGCCACACTGGAAGGACAAGACGTTTTTTTATTTTTATTTATTTTATTATCTTTTAGCATTTTTACAGCTTTTTTCCTGGCCACGCAGGACGATAGAGGAGAGGGAGAACGGGAGGAGAAGTAGGGAAGACATGCGGCAAATGGTCACCGGGAGTGGGAAACGAACCCGGGACGACCGCTTCGCGACTCAGCGCGCTATATGGTGTGCTACTGGAGCGCCCCAAGAAGTTTAAAGTAGGAGGCTAATGTATCTCAAATATTTTAATTAGTTGTTTGAAAGTGTTTGAAACATCTTAATCTTAAGAACTCACGTTACTGTGAACTGTTCCTCTGAACCAGCAGCGCGGCTTCATGGGTAATGGTCCGGCCTCATGATCTGAAAAGCCCTATAGCCGGTAAAGTGTGTTGAAGAAAAGTGCTATATGAATGCAATGATTTATACCTTCAAAACATCAACACTTAACGGTGCCCCCCTAAAACGGTAGGTGTTTGCAAAATCATCAATACACAGTGACCCCTACAATGGCAGGTGTTTGCCAAAACACCAACACTTAACAGTTCAAGTTCTTTAATAGTTGTCATACAGAAGTACAGAATACTTTCATACAAAATGCTTCTTACTGTTACGCTCCAGAGACTGTGCTAGACAAGATAGTATCAAATAACATAATAACATAATATAGCATGAATTTAGAAGAAGAAAATGAGGTCACAGTGTTCGGTATAGACATATGTACAATGTTCTGAGTTACCATATAATATACAATACACAATACTATGCAGTGTACTAATGTACAGTACTATCTAGTGCAAAGCAGAAATGGGATGAGGTACAATTTTAGGTACAATTTTAGGTACAATTTACAGTAAGGTGTACGAGTTGTAGTGCAATCCTTCATCCATAAATATAAAGTGTGGGGAGTGGGTGCTACAGTGTGTTTGTTTAAAGTGGGTGTGTGCTATAAGTGTGTGGAGTGGGTGCTACAGTGTGTTTGTTTAAAGTGAGTGTGTGCGTGTGGATGTGTGTGCTATGTGCGTTTGGTGGTTGTTGTTGTGTAGTGTTCATTCATTGTTCGTTTAGCAGCCTGATGGCCTGGGGATAGAAGCTTCTTCTGAGTCTTTCTGTGCTCGCCTTGAGACTCCTGTATCGCTTGCCTGACCGCAGCAGTTCAAAGAGGCAGTTGTTCGGGTGACTGGAGTCTTTAATGATTCTCTTAGCCTTGCCCTTGCAACGCTTGTAGTAAATGTTCTGGAGGGTGGGGAGCCCCCCTCCAATTGTGCGTTCGGCTGAACGTGTCACTCTTTGTAGTCTGCTTTGGTCTTGTGCAGTGCTATTCCCAAACCAGGAGGTGATGTTGCCGGTCAAGATGCTCTCTATTGTACATGAGTAGAAGTTCTTAAGGATCTTCTGGCTGACTTGGAACTTCCTTAGGCGCCTGAGGAAGTAGAGGCGTTGTCGTGCCTTCTTCACAACACTGTTAATGTGTGTGGTCCATGTCAAGTCCTCGGATATGTAGGCTCCGAGGTACTTAAAGCTGTTGACTCTCTCAACCGGTGCCCCGTCGATGCTGAGGGGGCTGTAGTCCTTGACCCCCGACCTCCTGAAGTCCACAATCATCTCCTTTGTTTTGCTGACGTTCAGGGAGAGGCTGTTTTCCTGGCACCATCCCGCCAGGACCTTGACCTCTTCCAGGTAGGCCCTCTCGTCGTTGGCAGAGATCAGGCCCACCACCACTGTGTCGTCAGCAAATTTGACGATTGTATTGCTACTCCGCTGAGCCACACAGTCGTGTGTGTACAGGGAGTAGAGGAGGGGACTCAGAACACAGCCCTGGGGGGCCCCTATGTTGAGGGTGATGGATGAGGAGGTGCAGTTGCCTGCTCTCACCACCTGGGGTCTGCCAGTCAGGAAGTCCAAGACCCACTGGCAGAGGTCATAGCCCAAGCCCAGGTCCCTGAGCTTGGCTATGAGTATGGAGGGGACTATGGTATTGAATGCCGAGCTGTAGTCGATGAATAGCATTCTCACATAGTTCCCCTGCCTCTTGTCCAGGTGTGATGCTGCTGTGTGCAGCACATGGGATATGGCGTCCTCCGTGGACCTGTTGGGGCGGTATGCAAATTGCAGGGGGTCCATGTTGATGGGGAGGGAGGAGCAGATGTAGCCCTTTACTAGCTTCTCGAAGCACTTCATGGCTATGGAGGTGAGAGCTACAGGGCGGTAGTCGTTGAGGCAAGCAGGCTTGGATTTTTTGGGTACAGGGATAATAGTGGACTTCTTCAGGCAGGTGGGGATGACAGCCTGTTCTAAGGACAGGTTAAATATGTCAGTGAATACTGGGGCCAGTTGGTCGGCACAGACTTTTAGGACGCGGCCGGGGATGCCGTCTGGACCTGCTGCCTTCCTGATATTCACTTTTTTAAAGGTCCGCCTCACCTCATGCTCTGTTACCCTGAACACTGCGCCTCCATCAGCAGCCGACCCCCCCCCCCCCCCCCATTGCCGAGGCTTGTGAGCTGGTGTTGTTATTACCAGCATCAAACCTCGCATAGAAGGTATTGAGGTCATTTGCTAAGGAGATGTCACTGTTCAGTTTGAGGGAGGCGCCTTTGTAGTCTGTCATCGTTTTGAGCCCCTGCCACATAGCTCTAGAGTCAGCTTGTTCAAACTGGAGTTCAATTTTATCCCTGTAGCGTCGTTTGGCCTCTGACACAGTCCTCCTTACGTTGTATCGCGCCACCTTGTGGTCATTCATGTTGCCTGCCTCTAGGCCGTCGTTGTATGCTTTGGTGCGCTCTCTCAGAGCTTCACGGACGGATTTGTCTACCCAGGGTTTTTGATTTGGGTAAACTTTCATTTTGGTAGTGGGGATTGTTTCTTTCACCCTAGTACAAACATAGTCCAGCACTGTCTCCGTGTAGGCATTAATGTTATCTGTGTCGCGGAACACATTCCAGTCTGTGTTGTGAAACACTGACCGGATCGTATCCTCTGACGTCACATCCCATTTCTGCACCTCTCGCGAGACTACGGGAGTACTTTTAATTCTCTGTCTGTACTTAGGTGAAAGAAAAATTGATGCGTGATCTGACTTACCGAAGCCACTATCAGAATGAGCCTTGTAGCCACCTTTAAATTGCGTGTAACAGTGATCTAGGATGTTACCGCCTCTGGTGTTGCAAGTCACATGCTGATAGAAGTCGGGCAATACCTTTCTCAGATTGGCGCTATTGAAATCTCCCAGAACTAAACAGTGACCTAACAGTGACCCCCTACAATGGCAGGTGTTTGCCAAATGATGTATGATTCAAATGTATGGCATTTAATTAGTCTCAAAACCCACGCACATCATACGAGTGCACAGAACAGTATATCTGTGAGTGGAAAACCATACCCACAAGGGACCATTTCTGCTCCACATGCACAAATGTGGTCCTTCCTATACATCCTACGCCCTCGCAACTGCTCAACACTCGCTCGCTCATCAAGTTGACTTCTGAGATTTTGAAGGCAGGGATGGAATAGACAGTGGCCAATGTCTCCGCTCCTTTCATTGGTCACTTTCAACACCCAAAGTCTCAACACCCGCCTCCTAACGATTCCCAACCCAGTTTAGCTCAAAACCTCATCCTGTAGCGTGACAAGCTACCATGCCTATATCGTGCTGTGATTGGCTGAGACACTCTCATTCTGGTCTCTCTCTCTCTCTACTGTTCGTCAAACTGTTAGCTAGACGCTAACGTTATGCTAGCCAGCCTTATTGTCGCTAAAGTCTTCTACGATGGGAAATCAATGAATGTTTGTTAAATGAGTTAGCTACCTAACTTCATTGTCTCTAAAAATGTCTCAGCAATTTTCATCAATAGATAGGTGTCTACGCAATCTACTGCTGGGTTCCTCTGCCTAGTTTAGACTGCAGATTAGTATTCTAAACATCTGTATTATTGTGCTATCTGCCTAATTTAGTTGATGTACCAGCTTGAATGTAAATTGAGTGCATGTGTAATGAAAATGTCTCTGGATATCTGGCTGGTTTTCAAATGTTTATGTCTATTGTGTCTGTGTGGTTCTCCAGCTGCACAAAGGCAGAGCAAGAGGCTCTACAGAGGGTGGTGAAGGCGGCAGGCAGGATCGTCGGGACTCCTCTACCAAACATCACCTCTGTCTTCACCTCCCGCTGCCTCCACCGCTCCAAGTGTATTATCAAGGACCAGTCTCACCCAGCACATCACCTCTTTTAGCTCCTTCCCTCAGGGAGGAGATACCGGTCCATACATGCGAAGAGTTCAAGACTTATGAACAGCTTTTTCCCCCAAGAAGTCAGACTGTTAAACACTCATTGACTGTCCCCTCACATGCACCATGCACTTACCTGGACTTGATAACCACTACAGTATGTTACCGCTCATCATGCACTTTATTATTTAAAATATTCTGTTATATGTACAGTGTTATGTGTTTCATGTATGTAGCCTATATATTGTACTACGGTCTGTGGGAGCTCCCCTGAAATTTCGTTGTGTGCAATGACAATTAAAAGTCTATTCTATTCTATTCTATTCTATTCTATTCTATTCTATTCTATTCTATTGCTTGCCTTTTTGTAGTGTATGTGGACAGAAATCTTTCAAGTGTGTGTGTTTATTATTACATATTTATTCTCTTTGTTCTCAGAATTACACATTGATTCATGCATGTCCATTATTAATTAAAGACAATTCTGTGTAATAATACATTTATGTGTCAGGGTGAAAAACTAAGGTTTTTGTTCACCAGTAACAGTAATAATAGATGGTGGATGAGTTCATCGGTTTTACATTTACATTTAGTCATTTAGCTGACGCTTTTATCCAAAGCGATTTACAAGTTTTGTACAACAAGACAGCAGGAAGGGTACAACTCTATCAGCTGAGTAACAATGTTCATCAAAGTGTTTATAGTGTAGGTTAGTATATTAGGTTAGTTAGGGTTAGATTTTCTTTAAATTTTATTATAATTTCTTTAACTATATATAATTTAGAACAGATTAGATTAAGGAGAAAATGAGAGGGAGATGTTTACTTCCTGCCTGGTGTATGAGAGAAACCTAAAGATGATCTCACCTGGAGCAGACATCTAAGTCATTGGAGTCTCTCTCACTCATGGTTTATGAAACGCTGTTGTGCACAAATATTTATCCAAACACCAAATGTAATCTAAAATTGGTTTACTTACATTTTAAATTTAAATTAATTTAAAACAATCTTAGAGTTGGTGTAAATCAAATAAAATAAAATGTATTTGTAAAGCCCGAAAATCACAAGGTAATGTCCCCATGGGCTGGACAAGTCTTCTTTAAACAAGTGAAGAAGAAACATCACAATAAACCAAAAACAAAATCCAAATATGCAACACTCCCAGACATTCCCCAGCGAAGGTAAGGAAAAACTCACTAAAAACCTAGCAATAGGAAAAAAGCACCACAGACGATGTGGAGGAGAGAAACCTTAGAAGGGCCATTCAAAGGGGGATCCCCCAACTTCCCCCAACTTGGATGTCGGTGATAGTAGTGTTGCTATGGAGGATAGATGGGTGGAGAATAAAACAGGTGAATAGTTGGTATGTATGTACATATATACGTGTAATAAAACACATTATATGTACATGCAATAGCAACTGGGGTACATAAGAACATTTGGAAAGATTTAAATAGAATAGAGCTAAGAACAACAACAAAATAAAAAGCATAGACAGTAGTGTAAACCATACTGTTTTATATTGATATGCATCACAATCTTTTAAATGAATGTAAGAGATCATTACTAGTACTACTATACAATAGCTGAGCTAAAATGTCAATGTTGATTTGACTAACACTAATAGCCCAGTTATTGTTACATCAGATAAGTAGCCTACGGGTTAAATACTAGTGTAGTCAGCTGCTGGAGAGAAGTGAAACTCTGAGAGAAAAAGAGAAAAAAATGATACATGTATATTTTCACAACTGAATAAACAAACTGTCCTCAGAGGGAGGAGAAAAACAGGGTTCCTAGAACAGCGTTTGAAACTAGAAATCTGTCTGAAAAGTTGCCATTTCACTGCGGTTGTTTACAATTGCAGGGTCCACAACGTTGGGTTCACAGTGCCTCAAGATGATTTTGTTTAGATTCATGATGACACAAGATACAATAAAGGGGAACTCCCCCAAGATTAACAAACCCTACATGTTATTTCCATGGCCTAGGAAAGTTCAATAAATATTTGTTACACATTAGCTACTCTCTCCCAAAGCCAGAAACCAGAGAAGTCAAACCTGCTCCGTTGACAATGAATGGCACACTGATTTTGTGGACCTACAGAATATTTGTTTTCTTTTTTTATACCCAAATTAGCTTTATTCTCTGGTAGTGGTCTCAGTTCTGAATCACAAATGTATCTATGAACATTCCCCTGGGTGCTCTCAGTGTCACCTATAACATCCTTCCCCATTCATTGTCTATGGAGCCGCTTCAGACTTTATACTTGATGACCTCACAAATTCAACTTTTGACACTTTTTGGATTTGGGAGAGAGTTGTTCATGTCCACTAATATGTTTTGGTCTGTCTTGTGAATTGTGACATTGGGTTTAATTCCCCTTTAAAAAGGCGTTGGGCCACCAGAACAGCTTCAGTATGCGTTCATATAGATATGAACCATCTGCAACCACGTCGGTCCAGAATGTCCCATGTTCAATTGGGTTGAGATTTGGTGACTGTGAATCATTGAGAATGATTATTTTCATTCTTGTCAAACCATTCAGTGACCCTTCGTGACCTGTGGATAGGGGCATTGTCATCCTGGAAGAGACCGTTTCCATCAGAAATGTTTCATTATAGTATAGATAGATACTAACTAGAACTAGAAAATTTGATCACATCACACCAGTTTTGTCCGCCCTACACAGGCTTCCTATTCAAGCCCAATCAGACTTTAAAGTGCTACTCCTCACCTACAACATTTTAAATGGGCTTGCACCGCTCTATCTATCCGATCTCATCTCCCGATACTCGCACTGTGGTCTGTCAACGTGGTTTCATTGCTGGGTTAAGTACTTCTATTCTATTCACATAATATGCTTACTTCATATATCTACTCTATTCACATATATGCTTACCACTTGTATCTATGTCCGCCCACTACAATCACGGGAGCTGTCTAACGCCTGTCCCGTCTCCCTGGTGTCTCTACATTTTGTAGCTCCATTTCTGCAGACCCCTCTCTGATTGGTTGAACTCCATTTCTGCAGACCCCTCTCTGATTGGCCACTACGCCCATGTGACCGCGGCAGCGCGAGAGAGCTGCAGTGCGGAAATAGGCTGCATTCTATTGCCATTCTCTGCGACAGACTCTAACCTTAACCAACTCCGAAACAGCGCCTAAACTTAACCCTTCTAACCTTAACCAACTCCGAAACAGCTCTATCTTTAATCTTTCAAAATGTTCAGTTGCTATCGCTATCAGCTCTATCTTTAATTTTTCAAAATGTTCAGTTGCTATTGCATGCACTCGTCTGTGTTTCACTACACACATGAGTGCATGCTTACCAACTGTTAGTCTGCAACACTACTATCACCGACATCTAAGAAGGGAGATCCCCCCTTGAATGGCCCTTCTAAGGTTTCTCTCCTCCACACTGCCTGTGGTGCATTTTCCCCTATTGTTAGGTTTTAGTGAGTTTTTCCTTACCTTCGCGTGGGGTATGTCTGGGAGTGCTTGCATTCATTCATTTATTTGCATTTATTTTAAATTTGTTGGACCTTATGGTGTTCTTGTTTTATTCTTGACTTATTGTTATGTTTCTTCTTGACTTGTTTAAAGAAGACATGTCCGGCCCATGGGGACATTAACGTGTGTTGTCGGGCCTTACAAATACATTTGATTTGATTTGATTTATAGGATAATGGTCACTCAGAATACCTTGTATTGGTGTACAGTGACCCTAAGAAGGGGACAAGTGGACCCAAACAATGCCAGGAAAATGCCCCCCACTATACTATATATATATAATATATATATAAGTCTAGTTTTTATTGTTCCAAATTAAAGGTATTTAGTCTTTCTCTAGTTTAAAGCCTGGCATGCATTAGAATATATTCCAAATCCTAACCGATATTGAAACAGTGGTAGACCAATTACAAACATCATATTTCACAGATCTTTTGTCTCTCTTGATGATTTTCCCAAATGCGGGTAGAATTTGGCTGAAAAGGTAACTTTTCAGCCAAAAAATGCCATTTCTGTGGTGACATCTTTCATTCAGCATCAGAAACTACCCGTGAGACTGCCCTGTCTCTCCGTTTGGACCCCCGGAAATATTTGTAATCGTTTTTGGAAGGTTGTGAATCAAGAGAAACATGTGCAAGTTGCATAGCTGCCCTGGATGCTACATGACCAGCAAGGTCTCCCCTTACAGTTTTGACACGAGGACCCCGGGCCGCAGAGAAGATTTACCCAGAACGGCACTGCCAACTGTTTGGTTCCACAAACACAACAGGAATTTGAGTCGTAAATATTCTTGCCAGCAGATCGTTAGGCTTCTGTGATTGTTAGTCGGTTAACAAAAGGGCTGTTGAGAATTTTTCTTGTCACAATTTGCCTTGTGTTTGTCCTGCGTGTGGCAAAAGGTTTCAGGTCCTACACGACCTAAAAACACACCAGAAGCTTGTCCATGCATAGTTCAATCTTCATTAGTGGGATACAGTATGTAGAAAATAAAGCAATAATTTTTATTTTTTAAGTATTTTTTATATATTGATCTCCTGTGGCTCTCAAACATTTTCACATCAAGGGTCCTTAAACTGACCCCCTAAATTTGACCACACAGACCCCTATTTGATACAAATGTTTGCTTTTAAATATGTTTTATTACATACGTCTATACTATACTTATGTGTGCTGCAGTGTTGCAATCAAAACCACCAAAACCGAGACCAAATCAAGACCAAGACAGAGTCAAGACCAAGACAAGACCAAGATTGAATCAAGACCAAGACTGAGTCAAGACTGAGTCAAGACCAAGACAGAGTCAAGACCAAGACTGAGTCAAGACCAAGACAGAGTCAAGACCAAGACAGAGTCAAGACCAAGACAGAGTCAAGACCAAGACTGAGTCAAGACCAAGACAGAGTCAAGACCAAGACAGAGTCAAGACCAAGACAGAGTCAAGACCAAGACTGAGTCAAGACCAAGACAGAGTCAAGACCAAGACAGAGTCAAGACCAAGACTGAGTCAAGACCAAGAGTAAGACACAGTTTATCTGGTAAAATTCCAAAAGAAAGAAAAGCATTACTTAGGATTTTTTATAAAACACAAATGAATACAGTGGACAGGATCAAACACCTTACTGCTGCTAAATTAAGACGAGCCCAGTGGCGGCTCGCCACCGGGGGCGCTAGGGCGCCGCCCCACCTGTTAAATCAGAGAAGAAGAAAAAAAAACTTGTTTGTTTTTTGTTTTATAGCCCTATAAATAATATAAACATGTTTAAAATGAATAATATTTGCTCATTTTAAGTATGTTTGTGTTTCCAATGCACAATATAACGTTAATATATAAAATAAAAAATACTTGTTTTCCTGAACAGGAAGTGACTCACTTTTTTTAATTTTTTTAATTTTTTTGTATTTCTCTGCCCGGGCTAGACGCAATTCTCCACTTGCACAATCTAAATGTAGCCACTTCCGGCTGACTTCCGGTTGCCAATGGCACTTCCTGTCCCATCCAAATACATTGGTTTTAGCTACTTTTCTCCCCTTATTTAAACAACTTTGTCGTCACAGAGAGGCAATGAAACGTTTGTATTATTATAGTATAGAATGTATTTAATAAGCAAACGTTTGTCAGCAGGGTTTTTGGGCTGTATTTCATGTAAAAACGTTTACTGTTAGTTTCCTTGCTCAGCCAGCATTAGCTAACCGAAGCTAGTGGTTAAACAGGCCGGATTAGCTTTGAGCTAACTATCTTTCCCGACCCATGTATTCATTCCATTCTAAACATAACGTTAGTTTACAAAACATGACCCGTCTATATAACGTTGAGGAACAAATTATATAGACGGGTAATGTTTTGAACAACTAACGTTACGTTTAGAATGGAATGAATACATGGGTCAGGAAAGATAGTTAGCTCAAAGCTATTCCGGCCAGTTTATCAACTTCCTGTCATTTAGAAATATGATTTTATAGTGAAAATCATTACCAAAACGTCCGGAAAAACCTAACGGGAGCATTATAGACGGTCATACAAATGTACAAATGCTATAAGGTGGCAAGAAATGCACTATAAACAATACTTTGCGGCGTAGTTTCTTGCGCTAGCCTCTTGTTAGCCAGCATTAGCCTTAATAGCTTTGAGCTAAGGATCTTTGCCGATGCATAAAGTATTGTTTATAGTGCATTTCTTGCCACCTTATAGCATTTGTACATGTGTATGACCGTCTATAATGCTCCCGTTAGGTTTTTCCGGACGTTTTGGTAATGATTTTCACTATAAAATCATATTTCTAAATGACAGGAAGTTGATAAACTGGCCGGAATAGCTTTGAGCTAACGGATCTTTGCCGATGCATTCCATTCTAAACGTAACGTTAGTTGTTCAAAACATTACATAACTATGTTTGTTTCTGAAGTGTGTGTGTGTGTGTGTGTGTGTGTGTGTGTGTGTGTGTGTGTGTGTGTGTGTGTGTGTGTGTGTGTGTGTGTGTGTGTGTGTGTGTGTGTGTGTGTGTGTGTGTGTGTGTGTGTGTGTGTGTGTGTGTGTGTGTGTGTGTGTGTGTGCGTGCGTGCGTGCGTGCGTGCGTGCGTGCGTGCGTGCGTGCGTGTGTGTGTGCGTGCGTGTGTGTGTGTGTCAAGTCAAGTCAAGAGTTTTATTTGTCACGGCATACAAGTATACAATGAAATGCGGGTGGTCTTGCCCGCAACGATGTGCAATACAGTAGTAATAACATATAATAGAATCCAATAGAACAACATTGTGCAATAAACAAGTAACATTGTGCAATAAACAAGTAACATAGTAGGGCATATCGGTATATGTACATAAGTTATTTACAGAGCATGGAGGACATGCTAGGTCCTTTGGTAGTGCAATACACTGTTAGCTACGGATGAGGCACTAGGTCTTTCTGTACATGCTAATTTATACAATCTCAGGTTATACTATACTATTTTTAAAGTGACCTTTCCTTAGTGGCCATAAGTGTGAGCGTGTGCAGCATGAGTGTGTGCTTGCTCATGTTAAAGTGGCTGCTAGTGTGTGAGCGTGTACAGTGTGTGTGTCGTGTGTGTGCTCATGTGTGCTTGTGTGTGGAGAGTTCAGTTCAAGGCTCTGATGGCCTGGGGGAAGAACTGTCTGTGTGTGTGTGTGTGTGTGTGTGTGTGTGTGTGTGTGTGTGTGTGTGTGTGTGTGTGTGTGTGTGTGTGTGTGTGTGTGTGTGTGTGTGTGTGTGTGTGTGTGTGTGTGTGTGTGTGTGTGTGTGTGTGTGTGTGTGTGTGTGTGTGTGTGTGTGTGTGTGTGTGTGTGTGTGTGTGTGTGTGTGTGTGTGTGTGTGTGTGTGTGTGTGTGTGTGTGTGTGTGTGTGTGTGAGAGATATAGAGAGAGAGGGGGGTAAGAGAGATGAGGAAGGGGCAAGAGAGAAAGAGAGCTGGGAGTGTGTGTATGAGAGAGAGAGGGGGGGGGTGATTAATCAGCCCTTGTGTGGGTGAATGTAACAAGTTCCTAACGTTTTCTTTACCCTATTATTTCATTATTAATTGTTTTAAATTATTATTTTCTTTTAAGTTATTTTGTGCATCACTCTGTTTTGAATTTGATGCAAATTTGCAATGCATGAGGGTCATCCTTTTGTGTTAAATGGCTGCATAAAGCAAGCATTTGTTGACTCGCATGTTGATAAGAGTATTAAAACTTGGAACTTGAAAAAGATCCGTTTAAGGTAAAAAAAAATTAAAATAAAACGATTAATTTGCGATTAATCGCGAGTTAACTATGGACAATCATGCGATTAATCGAGTTAAATATTTTAATCGATTGACAGCACTAAGTGGAGCAAAGATCAAGCTCCCTTGATTATTGATTGATTGATTGATTGAAAAGTGTATTAACAGATTGCAGAATGGGTACAGTACAGTACAGCTCAATACATACAATTGTTAAGGGGATGCAGACCAGAGAAAGACTTTCGTCTTGTTTACATCAGGGTCCCCCATTTTCAATTCATCATAACATATATGACATACATGACATACAGATAGACAGTACTGCTACATCTATACATTTATGACATATCAGATTTGCAAATACAGTACTGTTTGTGATACAAAAGTGTCCAGAAATGGAGTGTATATACATTTGGCGTAGAAACTGTACATTGGAGGAGGTTGGATGGGTGGGGTGGGGTTGGGTGGGTTGGGTGAGGGCTGTACATTGGAGGTGGGGGGGGGGGGGGGGGGTTGGGTAGGGGACACACACACATTTTACACTGTACATTGGAATACTGACAAAGCCTTACTTGGTCATTTACTGTACAACTAGGTTAGGACATTTGTAGGGGCCAGTTTCGAATTGCAGTCTCACGTAGGTGTTTTTTGAGAGTGTTTTTGAAAGTGGGTAGTGATTCACATTCCTTTACAGCTTTAGGTAGGGCGTTCCACATTGATGTGGCATAATTGCGAAACGTGTTTAGTCCCTTGTTTGAGCCGAATCTGGGTTTTACATGATTTGTGGAGCTCCCTCTGGTGTTGTGATCGTGGTATTCACTGACCTTTGGGAAGTATTTTGACATGTACATGGGTACCTTGGTCGCGTAGTGTATCTTGTAGACCAGGCCCATTGCAAGTTGCTGTACTCTGTCGTCTACTCTAAGCCATCCTAGGTTGTCAAAGTGGGCAGGGGTGAGGTGGGTTCTAGGAGTCAGGTCAAGTAGTAGTCTGACTAGCTTGTTTTGAGATGTTTGTAATTTGTTTTTTAGTGCCTTTGAGGTGCTTTGGTACCATGAGGTGCAAGCATAGTCGTAGTACCCTTGAATGAGTGCTCCTGCCAGAGTCTTCAGGGTGGATAACTAGAATTAAGCTAGCAGGTAGCACTTTATAATAACACCCTGTTATAATACATGTATAAGGTATTTGTAGATAATGAACTAATCATGAACAAACCATTTATATACATTCATAAATGATTATTAAATCATTTATAACTATATTTGTATACCATTTACAAAGTATTTATAACGCATTAGTGGATAATGAACTAATCATGAACAAACCATTTATATACATTCATAAATGATTATTCATCATTCATTCATTATTCATTCATTTATAACTATATTTGTATAACATTTACAGATTAGTTCTACATTATTTATAACTCATTATCAACATTGTTTGTACTTGATTTTTTTCATCATTAAATAATGTTGTTTAATGTGTAGTAACACATTTGTAGATGCTTTGAAAAATGGATATGAAAAAACGACTATACTCCATTTATTTTCCATGTTCAACAAATGATTTGTTAAGACATTCATAAAACATCTATAAATCATTTGCAGATGCTATCGTGGGGGCCAATCTAAAGTGAAGCCTATTCATCATTAACAAGTGTCTTTAGGGCGTTTTCACACCTGTAGTTTGTTTGCTTTGTTCCGATTCAGGGAGACACAGGGACTATAATGATACAATGTTGCACTTGTCCCTTAGTTCGTTTGTGTAGTTCGTTTGTGTTCACACGGCTGTGTTAACAGCGGACCAGAACAAACGCACGCGCGAGCAAACTGTCACTCATTGGTCAGATTTTGGGGTCCCCCCCCCCTCCCCCTAACCCTGAATCTCAGCGTTACATTGAAATCGGGGAGGGGAGAGCGGGGGGAGCAAATTAATGAATGTGGATGAGAGCCGTGATGGTGGTTGCAGATACGGCTGTGGGGGTGCTGGAGACATGATCGAATAGACTTGTATGCGCCAGAATCTCCTGAACACGACGCAAGCCATTCCTAATCGATCAGAACTAATTTGGCAGCGAAAAAGCCCGTTTTTAAGCAGAGCATCCCCCATGCACATGCGCAGATTGCCCACGGATTGTGATGAACGCACACCCGCCCTGGACTGTTCCATCAGAGGGGGGGAGCTTCGGTGGCCAGTGTCCTTTCAGCCGAACAGGATAATGAAACAATGATCCCACTAAATGACCAGACGCGTCTTATGGCGACATCTACAATTACCTCATTGAGTCTCCAGGTAGACTAATGTTTATATTTCAGTGCAGTGGTCTGTAGCCACTCACACTGGCCACCGAAGCTCCCCCTCTGATGGAACAGTCCAGGGCGCGTGTGCGTTGCGTCATCATGCAGCGCGTATACAGTACGGCAAGTGAGTTGTGTCCGTTTGTTAAATCGATTGCATTCTCACAGCGTACGAGTCGCGTCGGTTCGTTTGGAAGTGCTTGTTTTGTTCCGCAACAGAATGTGATTGCTGTGTTCATATATGCCCAACTGAACCGAAATAGGGGGTAAACGCTCCAGGTTTCGGAACAACAGCTCCAAACGAGCTAGGTGTGAAAACGCCCTAAAGACACTTGTTAATGATGAATAGGCTTCACTTTAGATTGGCCCCCACGATAGCATCTGCAAATGATTTATAGATGTTTTATGAATGTCTTAACAAATCATTTGTTGAACATGAAAAATAAATGGAGATACAGTATAGTCGTTTTTTCATATCCATTTTTCAAAGCATCTACAAATGTGTTACTACACATTAAACAACATTATTTAATGATGAACAAATCAAGTACAAACAATGTTGATAATGAGTTATAAATAATGTAGAACTAATCTGTAAATGTTATACAAATATAGTTATAAATGATTTAATAATCATTTATGAATGTATATAAATGGTTTGTTCATGATTAGTTCATTATCCACTAATGCATTATAAATACTTTGTAAATGGTATACAAATATAGTTATATATGATTTAATAATCATTTATGAATGTATATAAATGGTTTGTTCATGATTAGTTCATTATCTACAAATACCTTATAAATGCATTATAACAGGGTGTTATTATAAAGTGCTACCAGCTAGCATTGGTTTTGGAACTGTACGTCATTTAACATTATTGAATCGCAATGGTAAATATATTCCCCTAAAAATGTTAACAAATAATTAAGAAAGTAAATGTCACTGATTTGAGGGATGACACCTGGAATAAATAAAGCAGCGGTGGTTGGTGTGCTGCCTGGTGGACATTTGCACTCTACTGAGCGCACCTTTATAGTTATTATTATATCTGTCATCGCTCAGGTATTTGCGCAGGTTGTTGAAACAGGTTAGTGCCCCAGTGTCTGGCAGCTGAGCTGCAGGAGAGATTAATGAGCTGTCAGTAGAGAAGGAGACGTTCCCCTGGTCAAAAAAAAAAGATAATTAACGTTGATCACTACCGCTGTAAGAATAATGAAGGTGAAATAGTCTGCCTGCCTGCCTGTCTGTGTCTCTATCTGTCTGCCTGCATGCCTGTCTGTCCACCTATCTACTTATTTGTCTGTGAATACCTGTCTGTCCATCGGCGTATATCTGTCTGTTTGCATGCCTGCCTCAGTCTGCCTGCCTACATCTACTTACCTGTCTGCCTGTCTGTCTGTATGCCTGTCTGTCTGTCTGTCTGTCTGTCTGTCTGTCTGTCTGTCTGTCTGTCTGTCTGTCTGTCTGTCTGTCTGCCTGCCTGTCTGTCTGTCTGTCTGTCTGTCTGTCTGTCTGTCTGTCTGTCTGTCTGTCTGTCTGTCTGTCTGTCTGTCTGTCTGTCTGTCTGTCTGTTCCTTGTGATTTGGAAGAGATCAGAGAGGACAAAAAGTCACCCTCAGTCCTCTTCCGGAGCGGATAGCGATCAATATTGTTCAGTGGTGTGTTATATAATGACGAAGATGACAAGATGACAACATTTTACTAGTCTGCTCTTTGTCAAAACTTGAGCCTGCAGGCGGCTGGGTGGCACAGCGGACAACGCGCTTGTCACCAACGCAAGAGACACTGGTATCGAATCCAGCTGTCAGCGTTGCTTCCGGCTTGGCCGGCCGTCATACTGGCTCGATTGGCAGAGTCAGCGGGAGGGAAGCCGGTGGGTGGGTCCGGGTCGTTGTGGACAGCGACTCCTACAGTTCGGTCGGGGCGCCTGCACAGCGGGGGAAGGGTCTAAGAGAGGTAGTGTGACCTTCCACACGTTACACTCTCTCAGTGAGAGTCTGCGCTGCCAGGTGAAAAGAAGTGGTGGGCTGGGTACACATGTGTCGGAGGAAGCATGTGATAGTCTCCGCCCTCCCAGACCGACGGTAGGGGGTAGAGTGCGCAACGACCAGGAAGGGGATTGGGAATTGGCACAACGACTAACAGTGGGAGGGGAGAAAAACGGAAAAAGAAGGGGGAAAAAGATAATTAAAAAACTGAGCCTGTCACTGTACTCCACATTGTGAGAGTCTGAGGACAGTTGAGCCTTAAGGAAGCCATTCATACCTTGTTCTTAAAGCCCCAATCCGGAGATGTTTTACCATATAATAAACCAGAAGTATTGAAGAGATTGAACTATAGATAGACTGTCACTATAAGTTTTTTGGAACCCTTTTCTCTTAACCCAACGTAAAGGTAAATGGCTGCATTTACATAGCGCTTTTATCCAAATAAGTGCTTTACAATTTGTTCCTCACATTTTACCCATTCACTCACACATTCACACACCGATGGCGGAGGCAACCATGCAAGGTGCCAACCTGCTCATCAGGAGCAATTGGGTCTCGCTCAAGGACACTTTGACACGCTGCCTGGGAGGAGCGGGAATCAAACCGGAAACCTCTGGATTACCAGATGACTGCTCTACCTACTGTTAGATTTCGGATCAATCAGCCAGTATCACCTCTTCATCTGTTGACTTGTGTGGGTTCTGCGTTGTGTTTATTTCTTTGACGTCTTCTCATACTGGCTGTACAATCTTTGTCATTCCCCTTTAATGCAATCCGTAAACCTAAGAATTCGACACTGGACAGCGTAGTACCTTTCTTGGAATCGTTGTTTATTACATAAACAAAAGCATCAGATGTTACCCATTTCGTATTGTCCTTGAAAAGTCTTTGATGGAACACTAAATTCATTATTCTATCGTCTCTTCTGCTGTTTAGTCCAATGGTGGCTGAGGCCTCGTCGTTAGCCAAAACCCTTCTCCCGTTAGCCGAAGCTAATGATGATGTGTCATCTCCCCTCCCCCACCGGCGAGGGTGAGAGAGGGATGAAAGTATCTGATCTAACTTACACCCGGAAGGAAACTCACATTTATAATATTCATCATCATCATTATCATCTCGGCATAGCAATGACAGGCCCGCCCCTCTTCTTGTTGCCATGTGACGCGCTGTCATGGCAACTGCTGTTCACCTTTCACACACATTAAACGTCTGTTTCTAGTGGTGTCAAACTCTCTCTCTCTCTCTCTGACCATTCTGCTATTTTGACCCAAATCACTATAGCAACGGCAATGTTGATATTAACTTACCCCAAACAAACACTGTAGCTATCAGCTGGTGATGAGAACAGCACAGCCTCATCTGCAGGGTGTTAATCAGCTCCTACCACACACTAAATGTCCACAGCCTGTCTGCACTTTCAATCCTTATCTAACACACTCTCTCTCTGCCTGTCTCCACCACCACATCTACCTCTCTGACCTGGCACCTTTAGATGCTGTCATCTCACCCAATATATACATTATATACATTGAAAAAACCTCGACATCTTTCACTACCTACCGAGCTGCTGTCGCCCCGGTATGTACGTAAGTCAGAATATAGATTTCATTGGATGTGCACTGACAACTAATGCTTGTATATCTTATCGTGTGTTGTCATGTTTGTTTATGTGTTTGTTTAAAAAATAATAAAAAAAATAAAATACAAAAGAATGTCCTAACCCAAAAAAAAAAAAAAAAAAAAAATATAGATTTCATTTTAGATTCTAGTTTTACTCTCATATCTATCTATTAGTCCTTGTATCAAGAGTTTATCAACTAAAAAATTTAAATACTCAATTATTTTCTTTGGGGGGGGGGGGGTTAAGCCTTTAAAGCACTGCCTCTCAGGAGCAAACGTGACTGGGACTCGCCGGTGTGCAAGTATACGTACCGGGTGGTGTGCGTGGCCAGGCACGTGCACACATAGAGCCCAAAGGGTGCTCGAGCACCTGCCCTTTTGTGCCTCATAAAAAAGTGCCATTTTTATGCAATTTCTTTTTTACCGTTGTGCATTATAGACTGCTCTTCCAACTGAAAGATGTCAGGATAGAATCAAAATCAGTGATAAAAGTCTTTCAAGGATAAGTGAGCTCCTGCACTGAATATTATCGTTCAATATTCAATATTTGATCACCAAAACCCCCCAAAAAGCATAAAAAGGGCCCCCAAAAATCGGGCTTGTGCTCTTCTTCACGCACTAGCTTTGCACACACACACACACAGGCCCAGTGCCCTTTTCAGCCTGTGAGCACCTGCCCCTCTAAAGTCCTGTGCACGTCCCTGTGCGTGGCTGTACTATATATCACCACACGCTGGGCTGAATTCATTGCCAATCCATACTGTAAACTACAGTGCGGCTATCGCCGAGCACAGACAAATTGGTTGCTTACTGGAAGTGTCAAGTCATTTATCGTACGAAACGGGGCCAACCAGGTGGTGAGGAATCACACGGCTCCGCTGCTCCTCTTCCCGGCCGGCCGGCGCATGTTCCGCCGCGCGCAGGTCGATGAAAATAGGGCCCTGGTTCCATTTGAAGTTTTTTTTCCCCCTCTGTCCTACTTCTCTAACTGTGGCTTTTTTCTTTTTCTTTTTAAGATTCATGTATGAGTCTTTCATCTCTCTCTCCTCTCAGGTGACGGTTCCGCGGCGTGTTCCTCTCTTTTCCACTCGGAAATATGAATCAGAATGTATAGTGGGGGCGGGAGGGGGAGGGGGCGGGGGGGGGGGGGGTTCTCAAAGAGCTTATTATTATGGAAGCGGCTAATTAATTTTATGCACGCGGGATAAATCAGAGGCTTGTATGTCAAAATACGGGATGATAAATAAGACATCATTGGGAAACGCTCTGTGTGAGAGTACGTTCAAAGTCAGCGAGCTTATCTCTCTTCCTCTGTTTACCACACACACACACATGTCCTACCATCTCTCTCTCTCTCTCTCTCTCTCTCTCTCTCTCTCTCTCTCTCTCTCTCTCTCTCTCTCTCTCTCTCTCTCTCTCTCTCTCTCTTTTCTCAGTCCAGTCCAGTCCAGGGCTCATATATAAATATGTGTTTGCAATGCTATGACTCCGGGGTCTTATAACTCATAACTGGTATTTTCCATAATATTACCATACATGAATTACAGTGCTGTTGGTGACCGCCGCCGCGCCTGAGTATAATAACCTCTCTTCATGTGGCTTCCTGAGGGGCGCGCTGCAGACCCCGGTGCCTCCTCCTCGCACACATCCAGATGCAATTAGTGCAAAGACGCCGCGCTTCTCATGTGGTACACAGGCATAGGCGGATTGATTTATTCCACGTTTTAATTGGACCATTATCGATTCCGATGTCTTAAGGCATGTGCACTCTCTTCTCGAGTGCTGGCTTGTAAATAGATCACGTTGGAGGAGGAGGTGGCCTTGTTTTCCTCTCTCTGTCTGACATCCCTATTGGATTGGATCTCTGATTAAAAATGTCTGTCCGTCCGTCCGTCCGTCTGTCCATCACTGTGTGAGGCGGGGCAGAGGTCGCCTCTGAAGTACTGTAGTTCCGGTTCTTCAGGCAGATTCGAGGACGATCGCTGTCACTTCATAATTCATACTTCATAATAATTCCCAGGAAAAACTATTACACTCATGTTCATTGCGGTGATGAATTATATTGACCGAGACAAGAAGTATGGCTCAGTTCTATGACGTCTGGATACGAGCTATAATCTGATGTTGGCTGGATGGATCTAATTTGTAAGTAGAGGAAATACATTGTTGGTTTTGGTCTTTTCCTAGGCTATGTTGACAATAAGGAAAACATAAAAAGTCCCCACAGCCCTATGTCCCCACAGCCCTATGTTCCCACAGCCCTATGTTCCCACAGCCATCCTATTTGTTCCCACAGCCCTATGTTCCCACAGCCATACTGTATGTTCCCACAGTCCTATGTCCCCACAGTCCTATGTTCCCACAGCCCTATGTTCCCACAGCCCTATGTTCCCACAGCCCTATGTTCCCACAGCCATACTGTATGTCCCCACAGCCCTATGTTCCCACAGTCCTATGTCCCCACAGCCCTATGTTCCCACAGTCCTATGTCCCCACAGCCCTATGTTCCCACAGCCCTATGTTCCCACAGTCCTATGTTCCCACAGCCATCCTGTTTGTTCCCACAGTCCTATGTTCCCACAGCCCTATGTTCCCACAGCCCTACAGTATGTCCCCACAACCCTATGTTTCCACAGCCCTATATTCTCATAGCCCTATGTTCCCACAGACCTATGTTCCCACATACCTATGTTCCCACAGCCCTACTGTATGTTCCCACAGCCCTACTGTATGTTCCCACAGCCCTATGTTCCCACAGCCCTATATTCTCATAGCCCTATGTTCCCACAGACCTTTATTCCCACAGCCCTACTGTATGTTCCCACAGCCCTAGTATGTTCCCACAGACCTATAATCCCACAGCCCTACTGTATGTTCCCACAGCCCTATGTCCCGACTCCCCACAGCCCTATGTTCTCACAGTCCTATATTCTCATAGCCCTATGTTCCCACAGACCTATGTTCCTCCATTTCTAAGCAATCTTCCTCCCATTAACATTAGGCTCTATGTTCCCCGAGCCCTGTGTTCCCTCAGGCCTACATCCCTGCAGCACAGTTATGGCCGTTCCCTAATGCACATAACGTGTTAAAGCAGATTCAAAGATGAGAAAACCATTTTCAACTACTGTATATCCTGCCATGCATCTATTCTTTACATGTTGTTACATTACAGACATGAAAAGCACACAGGATATAAGTCCCTGATTATCCATACCTCCCTGCTACGTATCTCAAGTGGAGTATGTTATACCAAAAACTGTGTAATAAGTGTGTTGTTGGATAATATGCTCCCCGTCATCATATAATTTACAATTAGTCATTTAGCTGTTCTACACTGCCATAATTCAAAGCATCCTCACCTCATCCATCACAGTCTGGTACGGTTCCACTGATAAACACACCAAACACAAACTCCAACGCATCACCAAGACAGCCTCCAAAATAATTGGCTGCCCCCTCCCCTCTCTGGACTCCATCTACACCTCACGCACAGTCACCCGCTCTGGTAAAATAGTCAACGATCCCTCTCACCCAGCACACCACTTATTCCAGCACATGCCCTCAGGTCGCTACAGGTCCATTCTAACCAGACACACACGCTTCACAAACAGTTTTTTACCCACAGCAGTCCGAACACTGAACACCCTGGCCCGCCCCCCTTTGCACAGACGGGCAAGCATCTGTCACTGACTGACACTGTTACCGTGACTGTCCTGTATGTATCTATGTATATATGTATTTATTGTGGGGATTGGGAGGTGGGAGGGGGGGCGTTTTGATGTTTGATGTCTGATGTTTGATGTTGATGTAACCAGTGCCTAATAATCTGTACCGCAAACAATTACCACCAACCATCGTTGCGTGGCATTAAAGTATCTTGTTGCTGTATCTTGTTGTTGTTGTAAGGTAGATTCCTTAGTAGCAAAGTGCATAATAGTGCATAATTCGCCTGTTTTATTCTCCACCCATTGATCATCCATAGCAACACTACTATCACCGAAATCTAAGAAAAGAGATCCCCCCTTGAATGGCCCTTCTAAGGTTTCTCTCCTCCACATTGCCTGTGGTGCTTTTTTCCTATTGCTAGGTTTTTAGTGAGTTTTTCCTTACCTTCGCTGGGGTTAGGGTTAGGGTTAGTGTCTGGGAGTGTTGCATTTATTTATTTGACATTTATTTTGGATTTCATTGTGATGTTTTTGTTTTGTTGTTGATTTATTGTGATGTTTCTTCTTGACTTGTTTAAAGAAGACGTCGCTGATAACAAACATTACACCTGGGTAAAACAGAGTCCATTCTCTTTTGATCAAATAACAAACTCAGCAAGACTGACAGCTTCTCAGTTACAGTGGGTGACAATATTGTCACCAGGAAATTACATACCTGGGTTCCATCCTAGAGGCAAATCTTTCCTGTGACAAAATGGCATCCAATGTAATCAAAAAAGTCAACCAACAAACTAGATTCTAGTACCGGATATCCTCTCTGGTAAAAAAAAATACCCTGAAGACTCTAGCAGGAGCACTCATTCAAGGGTACTACGGCTATGCTTGCACCTCATGGTACCAAAGCACCTCAAAGGCGCTAAAAACAAGATTACAAACATCACAAAACAAACTGGTCAAACTACTACTTGACCTTACTCCTAAAACCCACCTCACCCCTGCCCACTTTGACAACCTAGGATGGCTTAGAGTAGACGACAGAGTACAGCAACTTGCAATGGGCCTGGTCTACAAGATACACTACACCACACAGGTACCCATGTACATGTCAAAATACTTCCCAAAGGTCAGTGAATACCACGCCCACAACACCAGAGGGAGTTCCACAAATCATGTGCAACCCAGATTCGGCTCAAACAAGGGACTAAACACGTTTCGCAATTATGCCACATCCATGTCGAACGCCCTACCCACAGCCGTAAAAAGATGTGAATCCCTACCCACATTCAAAAATGTCTTTCTCTGGTCTGCATCCCCTTAACAATTGTGTGTATTGAGCCGTACTGTATTGTACCCATTCTGCAATCTGTTAAATAAAGTTTTCATTCATTCATTCATTCATTCATTCATTCATTCATTCATTCATTCATTCATTCATTCACGTGTCCGGCCCATGGGGACATTAACGTGTGTTGTTGGGCCTTATATATACATTTGATTTGATTTGATTTGATTTGATTTAGTAAAAGACAGTAGTCTACGTAGGTTAGTATTTCTTTTTTTTTATGATATTGATGATTTATGATGCAACAAATTCTTCTGCCAAGTTCAAATAAAACAGACTTCACGTTTATATTCCAGCAGCAGAGAGGCCGGGTGGTGACCTCCGGCTCGGGGGCGAACGAAAGGAGAACTTGGGCCTATAAACCTGGGAGACGCGACCTGGGAGGAGACAGGAGGACAGACAGAGAGGAGCGCGCTCCCCTTCTCCTTTCATCCATTCCACTCCCTCCCTGACCCCCGTGGCGTTCTGTTTGAGCGGCGGGGTCATCGGTTCAACACACGCCGCCTCCGAAATTAGCCCCGGGTGGCGTCCTGCGTTATTAGCGTCGGGGTTTGGAGGAGATCTGGTCCTTCGACCCACAAGCCGCTGGTGCTGCTGCTGCTGCTGCTGCCGCTGGTGCTGCTGCTGGTGCTGCTGCTGCTGCTGCTGCCGCTGGTGCTGCTGCTGGTGCTGCTGCTGCTGCTGCTGCTGCTGGTGCTGCTGCTGCTGCTGCCGCTGGTGCTGCTGGTGCTGCTGCTGCTGCTGCTGCTGCTGCTGCTGCTGCTGTAGCGGCGGGGTAAGGTGTTCAGCAGCTGGGAGCCGTACGCAAACATTAGCTCCTGCAATTACATTATGGGATAGAAAGTGCAGAGCAATTAGTCACTGCCAGGGTCTCGTCCATGTTCCACCCCCAGGACAGAAGCGGAAGATCTGAAGAGAACAAGAGAAAAAAGAAAAAGAATTTCCTCGGGAACGGTATTTGCTCCATATCGCTTGTGTTCAATTAATACCAATATATGCCTTATGAATTATTCACTCTCCCACTACCCCCCCCCACCCCCCCCCCCCCCACCCCACCTTTGCCCCGTGCTTCATTCCTGCACTTATATTTATTGTTCGGGTCATTAAAAGCGAGTGCAACATCAAATACCTAGAGCGAAATGATCTCAGAGGGAAAGCAAAGGGCTTTCCGTGTTATGAGTGTTCGCCAGCCGACGACAAGCAGATTCATTGATTTCTTATGACTGGGGGGGCTGTTGAGTAAACCCTCGGATCTGTCAGTCAATAACGGAGCGGCCGCCAGCTAGGCTGCACACGCTATACAACTGTAAGTAACTAATCTGACTCCGTGAATATCCTTCCAGAGGCATTAGCGCTGTGTCGCAAGCATGTGTGCAGCCAAGCGAGGGGAGAGGGGGGAGGAGGAGGACGAGGAGAAGGAGGAGGAGATCATCTGCCTGGGTATACCGGTGTGTGTGAGGTGTGATTTTAATCTTCTACAGTGTGATATTGTTTTTGTTTAATTAAAGCGGAATAAGTACGGGGGGGGGGGGGTTCGGAGAAAAATAAGCAGAAGGAATTCCTACCGCTTGAACTCTCGTAAGACCGACAGGCAGGGACTTGTCAAACATTATGTGATTGACTAGAGCCGCCACTCTCATCACCGCCCGGCCGCCATGTGACCTGAGAGCGGCTCCCTCCACTCGGACCGCGGGGCCAGGGGAGCATCATCAGACGCGGCCGACCCGAGCCGGGGGGGCGGGGCGGTTCCGGAGGAGGACCCGGACGGGGGCCCGAGCGATGATACACGGAAAAAGACCATCAGAGGATGCCAAGTTCATTATTAATTATAATTATTATATAATAATTATTTCCCAGCGCTGGTATTTGACACCTGCCAGGGGAACGTGAACGCTAGGCCCTGCAGCCTGCCGAGGGAATGTGATTCAAGATTCAAGATTCAAGAGATTTATTAGTCACATACTGTACATACTGTACACGAGCCGTGTAGTGAAATGAAGCCGGCCGGGGGAGCGTGGACGCAGGCCCTCTGCAGCCGGCCGGGGGAGAACGTGGACGCAGGCCCTCTGCAGCCGGCCGGGGGAACACGTGGACGCAGGCCCTGCAGCCGGCCGGGGGAACGTGGACGCAGGCCCTCTGCAGCCGGCCGGGGGAACGTGGACGCAGGCCCTGCAGCCGGCCGGGGGAACGTGGACGCAGGCCCTCTGCAGCCGGCCGGGGGAGAACGTGGACGCAGGCCCTCTGCAGCCGGCCGGGGGAACGTGGACGCAGGCCCTGCAGCCGGCCGGGGGAACGTGGACGCAGGCCCTCTGCAGCCGGCCGAGGGAACGTGGACGCAGGCCCTGCAGCCGGCCGGGGGAACGTGGACGCAGGCCCTGCAGCCGGCCGGGGGAACGTGGACGCAGGCCCTGCAGCCGGCCGGGGGAACGTGGACGCAGGCCCTGCAGCCGGCAGGGGGGACAGCGTGTGATTGATTGATATCTGTGGTTACTTGTTCCACTCGGTCCCGTCGCCCGCGGGCCGTGGCTGAACAATGACCTCCTTCATCGTCTGTTTTGCCGCTGCTGCCTCTTAAAGTTCTCGCCGTAACTCTCTGCTGATCAGTTTATGGTACATACCTCGTCGTAGGGATGGGCGTAGGTAAGGAGGGCAACGTGTGTGTGTGTGTGTGTGTGTGTGTGTGTGTGTGTGCGTGCGTGCGTGCGTGCGTGCGTGCGTGCGTGCGTGCGTGCGTGCGTGCGTGCGTGCGTGCGTGCGTGCGTGCGTGCGTGCGTGCGTGTGTGTGTGTGTGTGTGTGTGTGTGTGTGTGTGTGTGTGTGTGTGCGTGCGTGCGTGCGTGCGTGCGTGCGTGCGTGCGTGTGTGTGTGTGTGTGCATGGGCGTGTGTGTGTGTGCATGGGCGTGTGTGTGTGTGCATGGGCGTGTGTGTGTGTGTGTGCATTCCACATATCAGGCTACTGCTGGTATATCATACGACGCTTACCTCAAGAAAAAGGGTGTCTCTGTCATCCACGAAACACCCCCCCCCCCCTACCCCTAACACCACCCAACCCCTAACACCACCCACCACCAGACATACTAAGGTATTTTCACAAGGTATTGGTCGTCGCAGCACATGCTACAGTACGAAGCATAGCATTTCCCAACGAGTGGCG
This sequence comes from Notolepis coatsorum, assembly GCF_963971535.1. Lineage (NCBI taxonomy): Eukaryota > Metazoa > Chordata > Actinopteri > Aulopiformes > Paralepididae > Notolepis > Notolepis coatsorum. The sequence goes on along the minus strand of NC_140167.1, from coordinate 18,065,076 downwards.
AAATGAAATTTTCTGAGGTTATCCCACCGCTGCTTCTTTCATAGCTTTTGCGCTTAAATTAAGGTTAAGTGTATAGGTTACAGTCAGGGTTATAGGGGAATGGCTATGGTTATGGTGAGGGTGAGGATTAGGAGCAGGGTTATGGTTAGCGGTGTGAAAACACAAACATACGTGCATACGGTACTATCATACTGCACTATCATACTGCACTATCATACTGCACTATCATACTCTACTATCATACTGCACTATCATACTGCACTATCATACTGCACTATCATACTGCACTATCATACTGTACTATCATACTGCACTATCATACTGCACTATCATACTGCACTATCATACTGCACTATCATACTGCACTATCATACTGCACTATCATACTGTACTATCATACTGCACTATCATACTGCACTATCATACTGTACTATCATACTGCACTATCATACTGTACTATCATACTGCACTATCATACTGCACTATCATACTGCACTATCATACTGCACTATCATACTGCACTATCATACTGCACTATCATACTGCACTATCATACTGTACTATCATACTGCACTATCATACTGTACTATCATACTGTACTATCATACTCTACTATCATACTGCACTATCATACTGTACTATCATACTCTACTATCATACTGCACTATCATACTGTACTATCATACTCTACTATCATACTGCACTATCATACTGTACTATCATACTGTACTATCATACTGCACTATCATACTGCACTATCATACTCTACTATCATACTCTACTATCATACTGCACTATCATACTCTACTATCATACTGTACTATCATACTGCACTATCATACTCTACTATCATACTGCACTATCATACTGCACTATCATACTGCACTATCATACTCTACTATCATACTGCACTATCATACTGTACTATCATACTGCACTATCATACTGCACTATCATACTCTACTATCATACTGCACTATCATACTGCACTATCATACTCTACTATCATACTGCACTATCATACTGCACTATCATACTGCACTATCATACTCTACTATCATACTGCACTATCATACTGCACTATCATACTGTACTATCATACGGCACTATCATACTGCACTATCATACTGCACTATCATACTGTACTATCATACTGCACTATCATACTGCACTATCATACTGCACTATCATACTCTACTATCATACTGCACTATCATACTGCACTATCATACTGTACTATCATACTGCACTATCATACTGCACTATCATACTGTACTATCATACGGCACTATCATACGGCACTATCATACTGCACTATCATACTCTACTATCATACTGCACTATCATACTGCACTATCATACTCTACTATCATACTCTACTATCATACTCTACTATCATACTGCACTATCATACTGCACTATCATACTGCACTATCATACTGCACTATCATACTGCACTATCATACTGCACTATCATACTGCACTATCATACTCTACTGTAATACTGCACTATCATACTGCACTATCATACTCTACTATCATACTGCACTATCATACTGCACTATCATACTGTACTATCATACTGCACTATCATACTGCACTATCATACTCTACTGTAATACTGTACTATCATACTGCACTATCATACTGTACTATCATACTCTACTAGCATACTGCACTATCATACTGCACTATCATACTGCACTATCATACTGCACTATCATACTCTACTGTAATACTGCACTATCATACTGCACTATCATACTGCACTATCATACTGCACTATAATACTGCACTATCATACTGCACTATCATACTCTACTATCATACTGCACTATCATACTGCACTATAATACTGCACTATCATACTGCACTATCATACTGCACTATCATACTGCACTATCATACTGCACTATAATACTGCACTATCATACTGCACTATCATACTGCACTATCATACTGCACTATCATACTGCACTATCATACTGCACTATCATACTGCACTATCATACTGTACTATCATACTGTACTATCATACTGCACTATCATACTGCACTATCATACTGCACTATCATACTGCACTATCATACTGCACTATCATACTGCACTATCATACTGCACTATCATACTGCACTATCATACTGTACTATCATACTGCACTATCATACTGCACTATCATACTGCACTATCATAGTGCACTATCATACTGTACTATCATACTGTACTATCATACTCTACTATCATACTCTACTATCATACTGCACTATCATACTGCACTATCATACTGTACTATCATACTGTACTATCATACTGCACTATCATACTGCACTATCATACTGTACTATCATACTGTACTATCATACTCTACTATCATACTGCACTATCATACTGCACTATCATACTGCACTATCATACTGCACTATCATACTCTACTATCATACTGCACTATCATACTGCACTATCATACTGCACTATCATACTGTACTATCATACTGCACTATCATACTGCACTATCATACTGCACTATCATACTGCACTATCATACTCTACTATCATACTGCACTATCATACTGCACTATCATACTGCACTATCATACTGCACTATCATATTCTACTATCATACTGCACTATCATACTGTACTATCATACTGCACTATCATACTGTACTATCATACTGCACTATCATACTCTACTATCATACTGCACTATCATACTGCACTATCATACTGCACTATCATACTGCACTATCATACTCTACTATCATACTCTACTATCATACTGCACTATCATACTGCACTATCATACTGCACTATCATACTCTACTATCATACTGCACTATCATACTGCACTATCATACTGCACTATCATACTGCACTATCATACTGTACTATCATACTGCACTATCATACTCTACTATCATACTGCACTATCATACTGTACTATCATACTGCACTATCATACTGTACTATCATACTGCACTATCATACTGTACTATCATACTGCACTATCATACTGCACTATCATACTGCACTATCATACTGCACTAACATACTGCACTATCATACTGCACTATCATACTGTACTATCATACTGCACTATCATACTCTACTATCATACTGCACTATCATACTGCACTATCATACTGCACTATCATACTGCACTATCATACTGCACTATCATACTGCACTATCATACTGTACTATCATACTGCACTATCATACTGTACTATCATACTGCACTATCATACTGTACTATCATACTGCACTATCATACTGCACTATCATACTGCACTATCACACTGCACTATCATACTGCACTATCATACTGCACTATCATACTGTACTATCATACTGCACTATCATACTCTACTATCATACTGCACTATCATACTGTACTATCATACTGCACTATCATACTGTACTATCATACTGCACTATCATACTCTACTATCATACTGCACTATCATACTGTACTATCATACTGCACTATCATACTCTACTATCATACTGCACTATCATACTGTACTATCATACTGCACTATCATACTGCACTATCATACTGCACTATCATACGGCACTATCATACTGCACTATCATACTGCACTATCATACTCTACTATCATACTGCACTATCATACTGCACTATCATACTGCACTATCATACGGCACTATCATACGGCACTATCATACTGCACTATCATACTGCACTATCATACTGCACTATCATACTCTACTATCATACTGCACTATCATACTCTACTATCATACTGCACTATCATACTGCACTATCATACTGCACTATCATACTGCACTATCATACTCTACTATCATACTGCACTATCATACTGCACTATCATACTGCACTATCATACTGCACTATCATACTGCACTATCATACTGTACTATCATACTGCACTATCATACTGCACTATCATACTGCACTATCATACTGCACTATCATACTGCACTATCATACTGTACTATCATACGGCACTATCATACTGCACTATCATACGGCACTATCATACTGCACTATCATACTGTACTATCATACTGCACTATCATACTGTACTATCATACTGCACTATCATACTGCACTATCATACTGCACTATCATACTGCACTATCATACTGCACTATCATACTGCACTATCATACTGTACTATCATACTGCACTATCATACTGCACTATCATACTGCACTATCATACTGCACTATCATACTGCACTATCATACTCTACTATCATACTGCACTATCATACTGCACTATCATACTCTACTATCATACTGCACTATCATACTGCACTATCATACGGCACTATCATACTGCACTATCATACTGCACTATCATACTGCACTATCATACTGCACTATCATACTCTACTATCATACTGCACTATCATACTGCACTATCATACGGCACTATCATACTGCACTATCATACTGCACTATCATACTGTACTATCATACTGCACTATCATACTCTACTATCATACTGCACTATCATACTGCACTATCATACTGCACTATCATACTGCACTATCATACTGCACTATCATACTGTACTATCATACTGCACTATCATACTGCACTATCATACTGCACTATCATACTGCACTATCATACGGCACTATCATACTGCACTATCATACTGCACTATCATACTCTACTATCATACTGCACTATCATACTGCACTATCATACTGCACTATCATACTGCACTATCATACTGCACTATCATACTCTACTATCATACTGCACTATCATACGGCACTATCATACGGCACTATCATACTCTACTATCATACTGCACTATCATACGGCACTATCATACTCTACTATCATACTGCACTATCATACGGCACTATCATACTGCACTATCATACTGTACTATCATACTGCACTATCATACTGCACTATCATACTGCACTATCATACTGCACTATCATACTGCACTATCATACTGCACTATCATACTGTACTATCATACTGCACTATCATACTGTACTATCATACTGCACTATCATACTGCACTATCATACTGCACTATCATACTGCACTATCATACTGCACTATCATACTGCACTATCATACTGCACTATCATACTGCACTATCATACGGCACTATCATACTGCACTATCATACTCTACTATCATACTGCACTATCATACTGCACTATCATACTGCACTATCATACTGCACTATCATACTGCACTATCATACTGCACTATCATACTGCACTATCATACTGTACTATCATACTGCACTATCATACTGCACTATCATACTGCACTATCATACTGCACTATCATACTGCACTATCATACTGCACTATCATACTGCACTATCATACTCTACTATCATACTGCACTATCATACTGCACTATCATACTGCACTATCATACTGCACTATCATACTGCACTATCATACTGCACTATCATACTGTACTATCATACTGCACTATCATACTGCACTATCATAGAGCACTATCATACTGCACTATCATACTGCACTATCATACTGTACTATCATACTGCACTATCATACTGCACTATCATACTGCACTATCATATGGCACTATCATACTCTACTATCATACTGCACTATCATACTGCACTATCATACTGCACTATCATACTGCACTATCATACTGCACTATCATACTGCACTATCATACTGCACTATCATACTGCACTATCATACTCTACTATCATACTGCACTATCATACTCTACTATCATACTGCACTATCATACTGTACTATCATACTGCACTATCATACTGCACTATCATACTGCACTATCATACTGTACTATCATACTGCACTATCATACTGCACTATCATACTCTACTATCATACTGCACTATCATACTGCACTATCATACTGCACTATCATACTGCACTATCATACTGCACTATCATACTGCACTATCATACTCTACTATCATACTGCACTATCATACTGCACTATCATACTGCACTATCATACTGCACTATCATACTCTACTATCATACTGCACTATCATACTGCACTATCATACTCTACTATCATACTGCACTATCATACTGCACTATCATACTGTACTATCATACTCTACTATCATACTGCACTATCATACTCTACTATCATACTGCACTATCATACTGCACTATCATACTGCACTATCATACTCTACTATCATACTGCACTATCATACTGCACTATCATACTGCACTATCATACTGCACTATCATACTGTACTATCATACTCTACTATCATACTGCACTATCATACTGCACTATCATACTGCACTATCATACTGCACTATCATACTGCACTATCATACTGCACTATCATACTCTACTATCATACTGCACTATCATACTGCACTATCATACTCTACTATCATACTGCACTATCATACTGCACTATCATACTGCACTATCATACTGTACTATCATACTGCACTATCATACTGCACTATCATACTGCACTATCATACTGTACTATCATACTGCACTATCATACTGCACTATCATACTGTTATGGTTTGACACCGACCCCAAACGCTACGACACAAGAGAGTTGGATTCAGAGTTGCCAAATACGAGGGCTTGTTTATTTGGTAATAAGAATAAGTGAAACAGGGAAAGCAGGTCAACAAGAACAGGTACAATGAACAAGGGGCAAAGTTCTGCTGCTCTGCAGCTTCTCCCGGAAGGGTAGTCTTGGGAAGCAGGAGCAGACCTCTGTACCGCTCTGCAGACTCTCACGGCGGATCTCTCAGATGTTGTGCAAGACCGAGAGAGGGAGAGAGGGAACGAGTCAGTGACAGAGCAGACTTGAAACGAGCTGGAGGACAGGGTGTAATATTCTTCGTGTTAAACAACACAGTGATGTGCAATATTCCAAAAACAGCCCAAGTGAATATCTTCATGTAAACACACAGTGAGCAAAAATCCAAACACCGTCCAAATGTGAAATAATATCTTCGTGTAAACACACAGTGAGCAAAAATCCAAACACTTGTCCAAATGTGAAATAATATCTTCGGCGTGAGCAAACACACAGAGGGAGGTGGAAGATCCCAAAAATATTATTCCAAAAAGGAAAGAGCAAAATCGATAATGGCTGGGTGAGTGACTGTCTGACAAAAAGGTGGTAGACTTCAGTGTAAAGGTTACACACGAAAATCGGAAATAGGTCAAGACAGTCAATCTAGAAAACTCACCCAGACGAGCTGCGTAAAAGGAACAGGAACAACAGTGGAGGCGAGCGCGCGCCACGGAGCAGGTATCCAAGCGAAGGCTTCTAGGAATTCCTGGAGAACAGCACAGTGAAACAGCAGCAACGGGGAAAAACATCCAGCGACAAATCAAGACGAACCAACAACTTAGGGTGGGGAAAACGGGGTATAAATAATGAGGGATCGATTGATTGAAAAGCAGTGACAGCTGGGGAATGTGATTGACAAGCGTGGGGAAGTGAGAGAACCAATCAGCGACGTCTCAGATGACGTCAACGGGGAGAAACGTGTGAACGAGGGAATTGAAATACTTGACAGAAAAAATGAATGAAAACAAAGCGAGGGTGGTTAAAGGAACAGAACGAGTGAGAAGGCAAGGACAGAAACCTCACAGTACCCCCCCCCTCCACGGGAGCCACCCGGCGACCAGGCCGACCCGGCTCGTCAGGATGGGCCCGATGGAAGTCGGTGATCAAGCCGGGATCCACGATGAGCTGCCGGGAGACCCAGCTACGCTCCTCTGGGCCGTAACCCTCCCAGTCCACCAGGTATTGGAATCCCCGGCCCCGCCGACGAACGCCCATCAACCGGCGGACCTGCCACTGGGGGTGACCATCCACTAGCACAGGAGGCGGTGGATCAGGAGCTGGAGGCATAAGGGGACTGAGGGAGACGGGCTTAACCCGGGAGACATGGAACACGGGGTGGATGTGCATGGATGCAGGAAGCTTCAGGCGCAGGGCCGCCGGACTGAGTACCTTTAGGACCTCGAAAGGACCGACGAAGCGAGGGTTGAGCTTCTTGGCCGAGGACCGTAGCGGGAGGTCCTTCGCGGAGAGCCACACCCTCTGCCCAGGGCGGTAAGTCGGCGCGGGAACCCGGCGCCGGTCGGCACCACGACAGGCGCGCTCAGATGTCCGGAGCAGCGCGGTCCTGGTGATCTCCCAAACGCGACGGCAGCGGTCGAGGTGGACCTGCACGGAGGGAACTGCCACTTCCGTCTCCAGTGCGGGAAAAAGAGGGGGCTGGTAGCCCAGGGAGGCCTCAAAAGGGGAGAGGCCGGTGGCGGAACTGACCATTGAGTTGATCGAGTATTCAACCCAGGGAAGGAAACGACTCCAGGATGCCGGCCTCTCGGCTGCCACACACCGAAGAGCAGACTCCACGCTCTGGTTCATCCTCTCCGTCTGCCCGTTTGTCTGGGGATGGTAGCCAGAGGAGAGACTGACCGTTGCCCCCAATCCCTTGCAGAAAGCCCGCCATACCTGGGAGGTGAACTGGGGCCCCCGGTCAGAGACGATGTCCTGGGGAAAACCGTGAAGGCGGAACACGTGGTGCGTCAGGAGGTCCGCCGTCTCGGCTGCTGAGGGAAGCTTGGAGAGGGCCACGAGGTGGACCCCCTTGCTGAATCGATCCACCACGGTCAGAAGGCAGGTGTTCCCCTGGGAGGAGGGTAGTCCAGTGACGAAGTCGAGCGCCACATGTGACCACGGACGGCTTGGAACGGGAAGTGGCTGCAAGAGCCCGGAGGGTGCCTGGTGAGAGGCCTTGCTGCGGGCACAGACCGCGCAGGCCAATACGAACTCCTTGACGTCGTTCCGCATGGTGGGCCACCAGAAACGACGAGCCAGGAAGGAGAACGTGCGATGGACGCCTGGGTGGCAGGCGAACCGGCTGGTATGGCCCCACAGCAGTACCTGGGACCGGACAGAGTCAGGGACGAAGAGACGGCTCCTAGGGACGTTGCTTGGAGCACGTTGGAAGCGTAGGGCACGCCTCACCACACCCTCGATGCCCAAGGTGATGGCTCCAACCACTCGGGCCTCCGGGATGATGGGAGATGGGTCCTCAGAGGGTGGAGCCCCCTTGGAGTGCATCCGGGACAGGGAGTCGGCCTTCGTGTTGCGGGAACCGGGGCGGAAGGTCAGCGAGAAGTCGAACCGACTGAGGAAACTGGCCCATCTCGCCTGCCGACCGTTGAGGCGCCTGGAAGCGCGGATGAACGTTAGGTTCTTGTGGTCCGTCCAGATGGTAAAAGGCTCCTCGGCACCCTCTAGCCAATGACGCCACTCCTCCAGAGCAGCCACGACCGCCAGTAGCTCCCGATTGCCGGTGTCGTAGTTCCTCTCGGCGGGGAGGAAGCGACGCGAGTAGAAGGCGCAAGGATGTACCTTCTGGTCGGAAGGAGAACACTGGGATAGGACAGCGCCCAGGCCAGAATCCGAGGCGTCCACCTCCACGATGAACTGTCTCTTGGGGTCAGGGTGGAGCAGGATAGGAGCGGAAGTGAACCTTCTCTTGAGGGAGCGGAACGCAGCGCATGCCGCTGGGGACCAGTCGAACGGCAGAGCGGGGGAGGTCAGCTTGGTAAGAGGCTCCGCCACTTGGCTGTAGTTCCGGATGAACCTTCGGTAGAAGTTTGCGAACCCGAGGAAACTCTGTAGCTCCTTCCGAGTGGTGGGTTCCGGCCAATCCTCCACAGCCTGGATCTTGCGAGGATCCGCTCGGGTCAAGCCCTTCTCCACGATGAAGCCCAGGTAGTCGACGGAGTTGGAGTGGAAACGGCACTTCTCCGCCTTGACGAAGAGCCGATTGTGGAGGAGGCGCTCCAGCACCCGGCGGACATGCAGGATGTGTTCCTCGAGGGTCCTGGAAAAGATAAGAATGTCGTCCAGGTACACCACCACGAACACCTCCAGCATGTCACGGAGGACATCGTTCATGAGTGCCTGGAATACCGCCGGGGCGTTGGTGAGGCCGAACGGCATCACAAGGTACTCATAGTGGCCCCTGGGGGTCTTGAAGGCGGTCTTCCATTCATCGCCCTCACGGATACGGACAAGATGATAGGCACTTCGGAGATCCAGCTTGGTGAAGAACGAGGCCTGGGTCAGTGGCTCGAAGGTGGAGCTCATGAGAGGTAGGGGGTATTTGTTCTTGATGGTGATTTCGTTGAGCTGACGATAGTCGATGCAGGGTCGCAGGTCCCCATCCTTCTTACCAACAAAGAAGAACCCGGCCGCCACCGGGGAGGAGGAAGGCCGAATGAGTCCTGCTTCCAATGACTCAGAGATGTAGAGATCCATCGCCTTCTTCTCCGGGACAGTCAGACTGTAGAGGCGGCTGCCGGGAAGGGGAGCCCCTTGGCGGAGGTCGATGGCGCAGTCATAGGGGCGGTGAGGTGGAAGGGACTGAGCCCTGGTCTTACTGAATACCTCCATGAGGTCGTGGTACTCGGGAGGAATGGACGAGGGATCCGGGGGCAACTCACCAGCCGGTCTCCGGGGCGGGGGACAAGACGCCGCCTGTAGACAGCGGGCGTGACAGGAGGAGCTCCAGCCCCTGATGGTACCGGAGGCCCAGGCGATGTGGGGCTCGTGCAGCGCGAGCCAGGGCCTACCCAGGACCACCGGGACAAGGGGGGATTGGGTAATGAGGAACTGGATCCTCTCTATGTGGTTCCCAGCAATGGTCAGCAAGACTGGGCCGGTCCGTTGAGAGATGTCGGCCAGGCGGTGTTGGTCCAACGAAAAGATCTCCAAGGGCCTCACAAGGGCCTCAAGAGGTATGTTGGCTTGGGTGGCAAACTCGAAGTCGAGGAAGTTCTCGTCTGCCCCAGAGTCGATGAGGGCCTCCACCGTGGCACGTTGGTCCCCCCAGGCCAGGGTGACGCTCATCAGATGGTCAGGTGGTGCGCGGCGCTGGGAATGGGAAAAACGGCTCACCAGGATCTCCCGGGGTCTTGGTGAGCCCGATCTTTTGGCCGGGTAGGGCAGTCGGCGATACGGTGTCCCGCACCTCCGCAGTAGAGGCAGAGACCGGACCTGAGCCTTGCCTGACGCTCCGCCTGGCTCAGATGAGAGCGTCCCAGCTGCATGGGTTCCTCCTCGCGCACCGGACGGGGAAGCCTGTTACCATCAGTAGTGTTGGGGACGGGGCGTCCAGGAGTCCGGGGTGTTTCAGGAGGTGACAGTCGGGTCCTCTCGCGCCTTCTCTCCAGGAGGCGTCCGTCAATACGGATGACAAGGCTAAACAGCTCCTCGAGGGAGTCGGGCACCTCCCTGGTAGCGAGCTGGTCCCGGACTGCGTCACTGAGCCCCCTTATGAAGGTTAGGCGAAGAGCAGGTTCGTTCCATCCACTCTCCACCGCCGCCAGTCGAAACTCCATGACATAGTCCGTCACCCTGCTGCTCCCTTGTCGGAAGGTCCCCAACCGGGCTCCAGGGTCCAGACCTCGGGCTGGATGGTGGAACACTCTGCGGAGCTCCGCCACGAAGTCTGGGTAGGAGAACAAAAAATCTGCTTCCATTGCCCAGGAGGAAGTGACCCACTGGGCAGCATGGCCTGAAAGTAGGTTGGTTATATAAGCCACTCGGGACCCATGAGCAGAAAAACGGCTTGGTTGATGACGGAAAACCAACTCACATTGCATGATGAATGTGGCACACTCCTCGGGATTACCGTCGAACAGCCGTGGGACGGAGAGAAGGGGTTCCCGAGGTGCGAGATCTGCTGGGGCTGCGGGGAATGTTCCTGAAGGGTGTGAGAGATGAAAAGTATTAACGGCGTCGCCCAGCGAGTTAAGCTGGGCGAGAATCTCGGACTGTTGTCCCGCCATAGCGGCCATTGAACCCTGCATAGGCAGGACCTGGTCCCTGAGGTTCTGCACCGCAGCCGCAGCCCGCTCAAGTTGGAGACCGTGATCCCTGGTCAACTCGACTTGAATTGCAAGTGCGGTTCTGACCCCCTCTGTGTCGGCTGGGGTCGTCATATTGGTTGGTTCGTAATGTTATGGTTTGACACCGACCCCAAACGCTACGACACAAGAGAGTTGGATTCAGAGTTGCCAAATACGAGGGCTTGTTTATTTGGTAATAAGAATAAGTGAAACAGGGAAAGCAGGTCAACAAGAACAGGTACAATGAACAAGGGGCAAAGTTCTGCTGCTCTGCAGCTTCTCCCGGAAGGGTAGTCTTGGGAAGCAGGAGCAGACCTCTGTACCGCTCTGCAGACTCTCACGGCGGATCTCTCAGATGTTGTGCAAGACCGAGAGAGGGAGAGAGGGAACGAGTCAGTGACAGAGCAGACTTGAAACGAGCTGGAGGACAGGGTGTAATATTCTTCGTGTTAAACAACACAGTGATGTGCAATATTCCAAAAACAGCCCAAGTGAATATCTTCATGTAAACACACAGTGAGCAAAAATCCAAACACCGTCCAAATGTGAAATAATATCTTCGTGTAAACACACAGTGAGCAAAAATCCAAACACTTGTCCAAATGTGAAATAATATCTTCGGCGTGAGCAAACACACAGAGGGAGGTGGAAGATCCCAAAAATATTATTCCAAAAAGGAAAGAGCAAAATCGATAATGGCTGGGTGAGTGACTGTCTGACAAAAAGGTGGTAGACTTCAGTGTAAAGGTTACACACGAAAATCGGAAATAGGTCAAGACAGTCAATCTAGAAAACTCACCCAGACGAGCTGCGTAAAAGGAACAGGAACAACAGTGGAGGCGAGCGCGCGCCACGGAGCAGGTATCCAAGCGAAGGCTTCTAGGAATTCCTGGAGAACAGCACAGTGAAACAGCAGCAACGGGGAAAAACATCCAGCGACAAATCAAGACGAACCAACAACTTAGGGTGGGGAAAACGGGGTATAAATAATGAGGGATCGATTGATTGAAAAGCAGTGACAGCTGGGGAATGTGATTGACAAGCGTGGGGAAGTGAGAGAACCAATCAGCGACGTCTCAGATGACGTCAACGGGGAGAAACGTGTGAACGAGGGAATTGAAATACTTGACAGAAAAAATGAATGAAAACAAAGCGAGGGTGGTTAAAGGAACAGAACGAGTGAGAAGGCAAGGACAGAAACCTCACACATACTCTACTATCATACTGCACTATCATACTGCACTATCATACTGCACTATCATACTGCACTATCATACTGCACTATCATACTGCACTATCATACTGCACTATCATACTGCACTATCATACTGCACTATCATACTGCACTATCATACTGTACTATCATACTGTACTATCATACTCTACTATCATACTGCACTATCATACTGTACTATCATACTGTACTATCATACTCTACTATCATACTGCACTATAATACTGCACTATCATACTGCACTATCATACTGCACTATCATACTGCACTATCATACTGCACTATCATACTGTACTATCATACTGCACTATCATACTGCACTATCATACTGTACTATCATACTGTACTATCATACTGCACTATCATAGAGCACTATCATACTGCACTATCATACTGCACTATCATACTGCACTATCATACTGCACTATCATACTGCACTATCATACTCTACTATCATACTGCACTATCATACTGCACTATCATACTGTACTATCATACTGTACTATCATACTGCACTATCATACTGCACTATCATACTGCACTATCATACTGTACTATCATACTCTACTATCATACTGCACTATCATACTGCACTATCATACTGTACTATCATACTGCACTATCATACTGCACTATCATACTGCACTATCATACTGCACTATCATACTGTACTATCATACTCTACTATCATACTCTACTATCATACTGCACTATCATACTCTACTATCATACTGCACTATCATACTGCACTATCATACTGTACTATCATACTCTACTATCATACTCTACTATCATACTCTACTATCATACTGCACTATCATACTGCACTATCATACGGCACTATCATACTGTACTATCATACTGCACTATCATACTGCACTATCATACTGCACTATCATACTGTACTATCATACTGCACTATCATACTGCACTATCATACTGTACTATCATACTGCACTATCATACTGCACTATCATACTGCACTATCATACTGCACTATCATACTGCACTATCATACTGTACTATCATACTGCACTATCATACTGCACTATCATACTCTACTATCATACTGCACTATCATACTGCACTAGCTGTGCATCTAATTGGTCCTACTTCCTTATCAGTGAGCCAGTGGTACTTCCGTCAGTAATTAGTTACCAATACTTAGTTGGTAATATAATTAGTTTTGTATCTACTTTTTCTCCCATTTTCTATTTCGTATCGTCCAATTCCACCCTCCCCTGTCTCGAACGCTGTTAGACCATGCCTCCCACAGGCCGGCTGCAATGTGGACGAAGCCTTGCATCACGTGTCCCCTCCGGTACTCGAGGAGGCAGCCGTCGCATCTTTTCACCTGCACAGCGCGATCTCTCAGCGGCGAGGGTCTGCGTGGGAGGGACACGCCGCCCTCGTCGCTTCCTGATTCTGCTGCGCAGGCGCACCAACCGACCTGTAGGAGTCGCTGTCCACAACGTCCGATCCCCACCCATCAGCTTCCCACCCCCTAACACTGCCAATTGTGTTAGTATGAACGACCAGCCAAGCTGATAGCAACGCGGAGAGCTGGGCTCGAACCCAGCGTCATCCTGCATTGGTGGCGAGCGCCTTGCCCACTACACCCCCTAGCCGCCCCTACACAAACATTTTAATATTTTATTTTATTTAATCTAAATGTTTCCCTGTAACTATTGCAATCTTTACGGTGAATTTTCTATCATAAAGGTGGGCAAACTCAAACTATTTCACCAATGAAAAGGTGGTTGAACTGAGTCGACCCGTGCGTTAAATGCACCTTCTATAGCAACGTCCCCGTTCCATATGGAACGCACGGCAGGGGGGGTCCGCCGCGTGGCGTCGGGGGGCCTGACACACACGGCCCTGACAGGGGGGTCCGCCGCGTGGCGTCGGGGGGCCTGACACACACGGCCCTGACTCGCAGGGACACTGCAGGCTATCTTTGAAGAGCAGTAGCAGTGAATCGCTTCTATGAATCCTCCAGGATTGAAACGTAATACAGGGTTTTGGGGGGGGGGGGGGGGGAAGACTGGCACACACAAACACTCCTCCCCCCTGAAAGATCCTTTTTTGTCCCAGACGTGGTGGACGAGCCGGGCCGCGAGGCAGTTCCGCGTGCTTAGCCAAGCAGTTGTGAAAAACACTAGGCCTCGGCGCCAAGGATCCCTCTGTGTTTTCTGACCAAACGCGGCGGAGAAGCTGATCGAGGCTGTGGCTGCCGGGCTCAGGGGAGGTGGGGCGGCGGCCTCCGGGGAGGGGGGGGGGGGGGGGGGGGTGGATGATGAGGTGGGGGTGGAAATTGAGGAAGATTAGTGTCCGAGGCTTTAAATCGGGTTTCTGAGACAAGGCTCAGTGCCTTTAAGGGCCCGGAGTCAACTAATGCCGGGGGCCGTCTGGAGCGTATAGAGCTCCTGTCAAAACAATCGCCCATCGTGAGAATGCGAGTCCCTGATGTCGTTGAAGCGCGCGGTCAGGGGGACCGCAACCAACAATTGGAGAGGAGACGACGCTTTATTATATTATGAAATATCGACTTACCGAAAATCGACCGTCGAGACGGTCCAGCGCGCTCGAATCAGACGTGAATTACTCAAATAAAAGGAGAAGGGAGCCGCTTTTATTTGGGATTTGTTCCATTCTCACACAGTGTAAAACAACCACTGTGCCCTGGAGTGTTACGCCACGCCGGAAGAGCTCACTCTATTACGGGGGGGGGGGGGTTTATTTGTGGTATTCTATTTTGGATACGACCTATTAAAAGTGATACGTGTGTTTATGTAACCCCCCTCCCCCACACACACCACACCACACACACACACAGGAACACTCAGGTTGCTATCTGCAGTAATTACCCCCGCTTCTTTTAGCTGCAATAACACAAACGCTTTGGCATCGGAGAAAACAGTTGACGTTGTCATACTGAACAAAACCACTGACCAGACATAGAAACAGTAGTAACAGACATAGTGACCCCTGTTTACTGTAACTGCAGCGCTGGACCGACTGCTGTGCTAACATGCTGACAGAAACACGTCTCGCCTGGATTTTATAAAAAAAAACAAAAGATGACAAGAGTTCAGGGGGGTGTGGGGAGAAGAGGAAGATGGAGAGAGGGAGAGAGAGAGAGAGAGAGAGAGAGAGAGAGAGAGAGAGAGAGAGAGAGGAGAGAGAGAGAGTGAGAGAGAGAGAGAGAGAGAGAGAGAGAGAGAGAGAGAGAGAGAGAGAGAGAGAGAGAGAGAGAGGGAGAGAGAGAGAGAGAGACAAATAAATAAATGGATAGAGAGACATAGACAAAGAAAAAGAGACAGACAGAGAGAGAGATGGATAGAGAGACAGAGAGAGTGATGGATAAGAGAGACAGACAGAGAGAGAGAGATGGATAGACCGACAGGACAGAGAGAGAGATGGATAGAGAGACAGACAAAGAAAGAGAGACAGACGGAGAGAGGTGGATAGAGAGACAGACAGAGAGAGAGATGGATAGAGAGACAGACAGAGAGAGAGATGGATAGAGAGACAGGAGAGAGAGATGGATAGAGAGACAGACAAAGAAAGATAGACAGAACGGAGAGAGATGGATAGAGAGACAGACAGAGAGAGAGATGGATAGACAGACAGACAGAGAGAAGAGATGGATAGAGAGACAGACAAAGAAAGATAGACAGACGGAGAGAGGTGGATAGAGAGACAGACAGAGAGAGAGATGGATAGAGAGACAGACAGAGAGAGATGGATAGAGAGACAGACAAAGAAAGAGAGAGAGAGATGGATAGAGAGACAGAGACAAAAAAAGTGAGACAGACAGAGAGAGAGAGAGAGAGGAGAGAGAGAGAGAGAGAGAGAGAGAGAGAGAGAGAGATGGATAGATGGATAGATGGATAGAGAGAGAGATGGATTGACAGACAGAGACAAAGAGAGAACAGACTGAAAGACAGATGAACAGATATACAGTAGATAGATAGATACATAGAAAGAAAGAGAGACAGATAGAGAGACCAAAGCAGAGACGGAGAAAGACTGAAAAAACAGACAGACTGGGAGAGACACACAGTAAGACAGAGAAATTCAGAAAGACAGACAGATAGATAAAGACACATACTGTATAATATTATTTCCAAATGTGCGATTTATAATAATCACAAGGTTATTCTTTTCGTAGCTTTGCAAAATAGCCAAACAATGTGATACTAAGCAAATACCTCACATGCATAACTCAGGTGAGAGTAGCCTAGACATGATTACAGTAATCACAGACAGCGAATGGGGAAATGTATATTATTTCATAACATTTGTGGAAGCCAAAGTAGAGATCACAAGATTATTTTTGTTCACATAATGTTTGTTTCTAAATCTAAATGATGTCCAATAAAAGCCACAGATCAGATGGCTTTGTTCAGAGAGTACAGTTCGTTTGTCAAATTGGCAAAGTGAAACACAACCAAACCAATAACAACTCGTAAAAACCAGACCATTTCAAACAAACGCAGGTGTGAAAGCGCCCGACAGAGAGAGGGGGGGGGGGGGGGGAATAGACAGAGAGAGAGATATATAGAGAGAGATAGACAGAGAGAGACAGAGAGAGATAGACAGAGAGAGACAGAGATAGATAGACAGAGAGAGACAGAGAGAGATAGACAGAGAGCGATAGAGATACAGACAGACAGACAGACAGACAGACAGACAGACAGACAGACAGACAGACAGACAGACAGACAGACAGGACAGACAGACAGACAGACAGGCAGACAGACAGACAGGCAGACAGACAGACAGACAGACAGACAGACAGGCAGGCAGCAGACAGACAGACAGACAGACAGACAGACAGACAGACAGACAGACAGACAGACAGACAGACAGACAGACAGACAGACAGACAGACAGACAGACATGCAGACAGACAGACAGACAGGCAGACAGGCAGACATGCAGACAGACAGACAGACAGACAGGCAGGCAGACAGACAGGCAGACAGACAGACAGACAGACAGACAGACAGACAGACAGACAGACAGACAGACAGACAGACAGACAGACAGACAGACAGACAGGCAGGCAGGCAGGCAGGCAGACAGGCAGACAAAGGAAGAAAGAGAGTGAGTGTGAGAGTTGCCAGGAGTTCAGTGGAGACATATTGGGGAACATTCCAGCAGACCTGAGAGAACACCAATCCTTCTGATCACGGGAGCCCTGATCCCGGCTAGATCCCTGTTCATCCCAGCTACTGACCCAGCTCCGCCTAGGTGTTATTACTTCGTCTGGAAGGGCTCGGCTGCTGGCTGGATGATGGATGATACCGCGGGAGGTGTGGGTTCTCTTCTGACCCAGCTTTGGGTTTCGAGATGGGAAGTCTGTGCACTATGAAGGTAAATTAAATAAAGGGTGGGGGGGGGGGGGGGGGAATCCGTCCGGGTGCCCGTTGGCTCAGAGTGATCGCGGCGCTCACACAGTGTACGCATTAAAAAAAAAAGGGTTTCCGGAACGGTTTCGGGAATGAGGGAACGGCGAAGGTGTTTAAAAAAAATAATGTCTTGGTCTAGAGAACTAGAGATCAGACAATTCTTGAGGACAAATGGTTTGAAAAGGAAATTATTTTCTTTCTGGGGGGGGGCATCCTGGACTTTTCCATTAACACTTTACTTTAGAGGGCGGCTAGGTGGTGTAGTGGGCAAGGCGCTCGCCATCAACGCTGGAGACGCTGGGTTCGAATCCAACTCTCGGCGTTGCTATCAGCTTGGCTGGTCGTTCACACTAACACAATTGGCAGTGTTAGGGGTGGGAAAAGCTGATGGGTGGGTCCTGGGCGTTGTGGACAGCGACCCCTACAGTTCGGTCAGGGCGCCTGCACAGCGAGGGTAGGATCTGGAGGGAGGTAGTGTGACCTTCCACACGTTACACTCTCCCAGTGAGAATCTGAGCTGCCAGGCTGGCTGCCGGCAGGCTGCACATGTGTCGGAGGAAAGCATGTGACAGTCTCCGGCCTCCTGGACCAACAGTAGGGGGAGGTGTGCAACAACCAGGAAGGGGGTTGGGAATTGGCATAACGACTAACAGTGGGATGGGAGAAAAAATCGGAAAAAAAGGTGGGGGGGAAAAGATAATAATAAAAAATAAAATAAATAATAACTTTACTTTAGGGGGCCGCGTAAGTATGTTAGCATAGCATAACAATATGTTAACGGAACATCAAAATATTATTTAACTTATTGAATTAGAGGTTAAGCAGGTAAGAAATTGGGATTTGAGAGTCAGAAGGATATGTATTAAATTTGTTTTAACTAAATGTGTCACTGGGAAGAAAAGCAGAGGCCATTCTGGAAGGATTTCCCTGCACAGAGACATCGGTTCTTGGGTAAGTGATGGTTAATCAATGGCTTGTTTCTCATTACCTCCTAGGTACTTAGTCATTATTACTGTGCCCCCCTAAAGTAAAGCATTAGCCTCCCTCCCATTGGTAAAGGTGATAAAGGTTCCTCGTCAAACTGTTCAGACCAATAACTAAAAGGTCACTGGTTCGATCCCCGAGACTGAGATGAGGGAGCGTGTTCCAGCTGTGAGCTGGTGACTGGAGGATGTCTGACATCACATCTATGGTGCCCGCCCTTTCTGCCCTTGAGCAAGGCACTGGACCTGCAAACTGCTGATCTGTCTGATCAAATGCATAAGCAGGGGACTGTCTAGGAGGGATAATGTGGAATGGTGATTTTTAATTGCGGTGTCTAAATTGACAATTAAGTAATAAATTAATATCCTTCACAGTCTGAAAATCTTCTCATTGCATCTCAGCATTTAAAAAACAAGTTTCTGCTGTGTAATAGTGTTGTCTCAGAGACAAACTGATAATCAGAGAGCCATTGAGGATGCTTAATTACTTAATCAAAACAAGGAATTAGCAAGACATTGTGATGACAATAACACACAGCGTACTGCTGCTTTACCTCAAACAAACAAACAAACAACGTGTCGCCTAGGAAGGGCTGTCATCAGGAAAATGGATCGGTATCATATAAGATGAATAGATGGGTATCATATAAGATGAATAGATGGGTATCATATAAGATGAATAGATGGGTATCATATAAGATGAATAGATGGGTATCATATAAGATGAATAGATGGGTATCATATAAGATGAATAGATGGGTATCATATAAGATGAATAGATGGGTATCATATAAGATTAATAGATGGGTATCATATAAGATGAATAGATGGGTATCATATAAGATTAATGGATGTGTATCATATAAGATGAATGGATGGGTATCAAATAAGATGAATGGATGGGTATCATATAAGATGAATGGATGGGTATAAAATAAGATGAATAGATGGGTATCATATAAGATGAATAGATGGGTATCATATAAGATGAATGGATGGGTATCATATAAGATGAATGGATGGGTATCATATAAAATGAATGGATGGGTATCATATAAGATGAATAGATAGGTATCAGTATAAGATTAATGGATGGGTATCATATAAGATTAATGAATTTGTATCATATAAGATGAATACTGTAGATGGGTATCATATAAGATGAATGGATGGGTATATCATATAAGATGAATAGATACGTATCATATAAGATGAATAGATGGGTATCATATAAGATGAATGGATGGGTATAATATAAGATGAATGGATGGGTATCATATAAGATTAAGGAATGTGTATCATATAAGATTAATGAATGAGTATCATATAAGATGAATACTGTAGATGGGTATCATATAAGATGAATGGATGGGTATCATATAAGATTAATGAATGTGTATCATATAAGATGAATACTGTATAGATGGGTATAATATAAGATGAATGGATGTGTATCATATATAAGGCATCAATTGTTCTCAGTACCTGAAATTTGAAAGTGTAAAAGGGTATCTATATCTGTACATATCCCTTACCTACTCTTACTAGTTACGCTGCTGGCCAGTATGACTTACTACAATAGTGTTTTTATACCTGTATCCAGGGCCGCCTCAGGGGGTCTGCGAGCAGTGCGGTCGCACAGGGCCTCGCGGGAAGGGGGGCCTCGCACACATTTTTTTTTTTTTTTTTTTTTTTTTTTTTGCGAGGCCCCCCTTCTTTATTCATCAATAAATATAAAGTGTGGGGAGTGGGTGCTACAGTGTGTTTGTTTAAAGTGGGTGTGTGCTATAAAGTGTGTGGAGTGGGTGCTACAGTGTGTTTGTTTAAAGTGAGTGTGTGCGTGTGGATGTGTGTGCTATGTGCATTTGGTGGTTGTGTAGTGTTCATTCATTGTTCGTTTAGCAGCCTGATGGCCTGGGGATAGAAGCTTCTTCTGAGTCTTTCTGTGCTCGCCTTGAGACTCCGGTATCGCTTGCCTGACCGCAGCAGTTCAAAGAGGCAGTTGTTCGGGTGACTGGAGTCTTTAATGATTCTCTTAGCCTTGCCCTTGCAACGCTTGTTGTAAATGTTCTGGAGGGTGGGGAGCCCCCCTCCAATTGTGCGTTCGGCTGAACGTGTCACTCTTTGTAGTCTGCTTCGGTCTTGTGCAGTGCTATTCCCAAACCAGGAGGTGATGTTGCCGGTCAAGATGCTCTCTATTGTACATGAGTAGAAGTTCTTAAGGATCTAATGACTGACTTGGAACTTCCTTAGGCGCCTGAGGAAGTAGAGGCGTTGTCGTGCCTTCTTCACAACACTGTCAATGTGTGTGGTCCATGTCAAGTCCTCGGATATGTAGGCTCCGAGGTACTTAAAGCTGTTGACTCTCTCAACCGGTGCCCCGTCGATGCTGAGGGGGCTGTAGTCCTTGACCCCCGACCTCCTGAAGTCCACAATCATCTCCTTTGTTTTGCTGACGTTCAGGGAGAGGCTGTTTTCCTGGCACCATCCCGCCAGGACCTTGACCTCTTCCAGGTAGGCCCTCTCGTCGTTGGCAGAGATCAGGCCCACCACCACTGTGTCGTCAGCAAATTTGATGATTGTATTGCTACTCCGCTGAGCCACACAGTCGTGTGTGTACAGGGAGTAGAGGAGGGGACTCAGAACACAGCCCTGGGGGGCCCCTATGTTGAGGGTGATGGATGAGGAGGTGCAGTTGCCTGCTCTCACCACCTGGGGTCTGCCAGTCAGGAAGTCCAAGACCCACTGGCAGAGGTCATAGTTCAAGCCCAGGTCCATGAGCTTGGCTATGAGTATGGAGGGGACTATGGTATTGAATGCCGAGCTGTAGTCGATGAATAGCATTCTCACATAGTTCCCCTGCCTCTTGTCCAGGTGTGATGCTGCTGTGTGCAGCACATGGGCTATGGCGTCCTCCGTGGACCTGTTGGGGCGGTATGCAAATTGCAGGGGGTCCATGTTGATGGGGAGGGAGGAGCAGATGTAGCCCTTTACTAGCTTCTCAAAGCACTTCATGGCTATGGAGGTGAGAGCTACAGGGCGGTAGTCGTTGAGGCAAGCAGGCTTGGATTTTTTGGGTACAGGGATAATAGTGGACTTCTTCAGGCAGGTGGGGATGACAGCCTGTTCTAAGGACAGGTTAAATATGTCAGTGAATACTGGGGCCAGTTGGTCGGCACAGACTTTTAGGACGCGGCCGGGGATGCCGTCCGGACCTGCTGCCTTCCTGATATTCACTTTTTTAAAGGTCCGCCTCACCTCATGCTCTGTTACCCTGAACACTGCGCCTCCATCAGCAGCCGACCCCCCCCCCCCCCCCCCCCCCCCCCTTTGCCGTGGCTTGTGAGCTGGTGTTGTTATTACCAGCATCAAACCTTGCATAGAAGGTATTGAGGTCATTTGCTAAGGAGATGTCACTGTTCAGTTCTCGCTCTCTCTCTTGCTATGTTGACTGTATCATGCCCAGCCTCGGGCAGCGCTATTATTTAAGAATATGTTGACTGTATAAAAAAAATAAAAAAAAATATATATATATATTTTTTTTTTACCTTTTGGGGGGGGGGGGGGGGGGGGGGGGGGGGGGGGGCTCGCGTTTCAATCTCGCACAGGGCCTTGCATTTCTCCCAGGCGGCCCTGCCTGTATCACTGTACATATTTATACTACAACTCTGTACATACATCTGATTAGCACTATTACTCAGTAGTACAAATGTATATACTGTATGTTATACCCAGTTTAATCACTTGTACATTGTATGTTACGATTGCACTTTATTGTTACATTTGCACTCTGGTTGTATGCCAAACTACTTTCCGTTGTACTGTACTTGTGCTGTACATTTTAATCTAATCGAAGCGTGATTACATTTAATTTATTTATTTTAATTTATGTTTTACTGTGCACTATGGTTCTAGGTGGAACCCTAACTCCTAAAAGAAGAACAAGCAGAAAATGGGGCTTAATTATTTTTATTTTATGTATTTATTCATTTATTTTGTAAATTGTTCTACATCTCGCACACAAGGGTCCTCCTTCAGGGACAGGCCAAAATAAATAAATAAATAAAGGTACTAAGAAGGTGTGACTCTTCTCCTTATAGTCATGGAGGAATGTGACTCGCTCTTAAAACTGATGTTGTTTTTATTGATTGGCCAGTAGATCCTTGTAACCCAGCTCTGTTCTGTTTGAGCTGGTCAGCCGCCCAGCGGAGGTGACGCTGATTAAAGGTTGTTCATGTCCAACAACAACCAGCGGTTTGGGCTGAGTGTCGGAATGAGAGCAAGTTGGTAACGGAGGCCCTTTACAGAATGTTAAGAATGACAGAGGCTGAATGTTAAGAGACCACGGTTGCTATATGCAGAACAACACTTCTGCACATAGCAATACAAATATAATAATTGTGTGTTTTATTACTCGATCTTGTAAACAAGTCGCAGTGGAACAGTAACGTCATATTTCGCCAATGTTTTCCCTACTAGACCACTGCACTGACATGTGGCATTTTATTTTGAAAGTGGTTACCAACAGGGAGCCATGTTGGAAGAGAGACAACAACACAAACAACTCAGGCCAAGGCCGCTGTTTCTGAAACGAAGAGGCGAGTCCTGCCTCTGGGCCTCACATTCCACCACCTGCCTCTTTTACATTTTTCAGTTTTTGAGTTTGCGTTAAGGAATTCTCCTAAAATAGTTTATTGTTTTGTTCTTGTTTCACCATACCCCAGGCTGGTGGAGTCAACACTGGTTTAAGTGGCACTTTTGTCATAGTGTGCTCACTAACACACATGGTTCTGAATCCCATCTCACGCTATGCTTTCTCTCCATACCTTACTGTTTAAATATAACTATCATAAAACACTTAGGGCGGGATCCACAAAGAATGGATTGCACGGTGCTACAGTAAGTGCACCCTTAGTTACAATTCATTATGAAATGAAAATGGGGGACCCTGATGTAAACAAGACGAAAGTCTTTCTCTGGTCTGCATCCCCTTAACAATTGTGTGTATTGAGCCGTACTGTATTGTACCCATTCTGCAATCTGTTAATAAAATGTTCAATCAATCAATCACCTGCGCTGTGATTGTTTCCACTCCTTCCGTTGCAGTAATATATCATGTCCTTCACATATCCATGAGAGGGGGGTTGATATCTGCCACAATACATACATACTTGTATGCATGCCTACCTACATAGGCCTATTGATTTGATTGATTGAAAATTGTATTGGTTCTCGAGTTACATGACGGTATTTGAGGCTTGTGCAAAGTACACGGTATTGCGCAAAATACCACTCCCGACTCTTGGGGCTCTAGTTCCGTCAATCATTTGGCAATCTCGAAGATTATTGTGGAGGGTTGTAGCCAATGAGTGTGGCTTTCCAATGATACCCCATCTGGGGATGTATTATCTAGGATCTAGGTGAAAAACTAACGAGCAAAGACAGAAAGAGAATGAATTGAAGTTTATGAGAAAACTGAGTTTTTCATTGTAGACAGTTTACCAAAATCACTCCTAATCACTCATTTCTGAATGGATATTTATGAAATTTGGACATGTACTACATACGGCTTCAGGCTATGGGTCCGTCTGGATTTGTAAGCCATACCCCCTTCTGGGGAAATACTACCTCTGGACTACTAACTACTACAGAAAAACTTGAGTAACAAGTTTTTCTACAACTCAAGTTCAGACTTATGTTACTCTATTTCATTACCACTAAAAGTGAATCTTCTTTCTGGAATCAGAAACTTCAGAATGTCATCTTTCAAAAAAGATCAGGCTCATGCATGTGCTATAAGTATAAAGTATGTTGTTTTGTTTTGCAAAATAAGTATGCAGTCCTCAAAAACGAAAACTTAAATAGCCACTTTTGGGGGCGCAGGTTAAATTATAGTTTCTAAAAAGAGAGTACAGTATATACATTATATACATTTGAGAGTATATACATTTGAGGGGGAAGAAACTGTACATTGGAGGAGGTTGGGTAGGTGGGGTGGGGGGGGGCTGGGTTGAGTAGGTGGGGTGGGGGGGGGGGGAAACTGTACATTGGATCCCTACATTTATACATAAAGGGTTACAAAGGAGATTTGTCCACGCTGAAAATGTACCATACATTAAACCCCCAACCCCTGCCCATCGCCCTCATCATAGCTGTTTCCAAGGCAACCGGCGGCTGCCATCTCAATCCACCTCACCCAGGAAGCGATGACATAAACATCTTTTTACATGTGCTCTATATAGACGTTCTGTTATTGTCTCCCAGCTACCATTAATCTCTGTCACGTCTCTCATTCCAACCCCCAAACCACCTGCGCCGGAGGTCCATAAAATTGATTCCGTAAATTAGATCTTGTATACACATTACGCAAACCTATTAGTCTATACTCCCATGTGTGTGTGTGTGTGTGTGTGTACAGTATCAGCACCAGACGTGCTCTTTGATCCTACCGCGAAGAAGAGTTATCGCTCATTTGATACTGCAAGCTTCTGTGATACAGTGTACGTTTCTCTGTGTTGAGTAGTGAGTGTAGTGGGGGTCATAGTAGAATGGGTAGCAGTAGTAGTAGTTCTACTCAAGTACTGTACTCAAGGAAATATTGTACTTTTTACTCCATTACATTCATCTGAACCCAGCAGTTTCTAGTTATTTTTAAAAAGATATATGTGTGAAGATTATGTACTTTCAAATGTGAAGTCTGTCAACGTCAAGAGGACGTAATCGGAGCAGCATAACTGGACCATGTACCACTTTAACATTACATTTAATCAGAGCAGCTTAACGATAGGTTATGTAGATAACCTAGTTATATTAGTATTGGCTAAGCTCCCGCTCTGAGCCTTACGAGATACTCTATATCGCCTGTGATACCTAATGTATCTCCCACGAACAAAAACACATGCACCCCACCTGTATGGGGCCCCGCCCCTTATGGTGGTACCACCCATATAATCATGACTCTGGTCATGACACACCCTTCCTCGCCAAAAACCCGTCCCAGGAAAAGATCCCTCAAGAGGGAACTCAGGGCGCGCAGAGCGGGAGCTTAGCCAATACTAATATAACTAGGTTATCTACATAACCTATCGTTATATTTCGTATTGCATCGCTCCCGCTCTGAGCCTTACGAGATAATGGGGAAGAGCGGGTGCGAGACCCGACAGATGTACCCCCTGAGGACCCGTAAGCCCACATCAAGGGGTGCGGGGAGCCCTGTCACCCCATCCTTCCTAACGAAGGGGGGGCGCAGTCAACTCCACCTGAATGCGAACAAGAGGGAGCCAGAACCCCTTGAACACACCGTACAGGCGGAACCACGTGTGACTCAACACACTGCGGCCCATACCCATACACTCCTGCTACCCGACCAAAGGACGGGAAGCAGGAAAGGCCACAGACCCCAGAACCGCCTGGGAGACAGAACCCCCGGTCATGTCCATGAGGAAAAACCTTACAAAGGAGCCCGGGGAGGACCATGAAGCTGCAGCACAGATGGCCTCCACCGAGGCCCCACCCAGGAGAGCGGCAGAGGCAGCCACCCCACGAGTGGAGTGCGCCCTGACGCCCCCAGGGGGATCCTGCCCAGCCAGCGTGTAGCAGAGGGTAACACCCTCGCACAACCAATGGGACAGGCGCTGCTCCGACAGTGCCTTACCAGCACGAGCCCCACCGTAACAGACAAAAAGCTGGTCGGTAACCCTGAAATCCTGAGTACGGCTGAGGTAAATCCCCAAGCACGGACTGGACATGACAGGTGAAGGCCCGCATCTAACTCACCAGTGTGAGGAGGAGGACGAAACGCCTGAACCACAATATCCCGGGAGCGGAAGGAACTCCGGATATTCTTAGGCACGAAAGCAGGATTAGGTCGCAGAGTGACACCGCAATCGGTCCGAAAAGACAGGCACTCTGGACGTACCGAGAGAGCACAGAGCTCACCTACGCGTTTAGCGGAAGTGACAGCCAGAAGGAACGCGGTCCTGAAGGACAGCTGTCCCAACGGCGCCCGCTCGAGCGGCTCAAACGGGGCCAAGGACAACCGACCGAGGACCAATTGAAGATCCCAAGTCGGAGCCAAGGAGCGTTGCACCGGCTTAACGCGTCGAGCGCCAAGCAGGAAACGCTTCACAAGAGGGTGGCTGAACAAGACATCCCCTCAAACCCCTCATGATAGGAGGATATAGCTGCTGCATATACCCTCACCGTCGAAGCCGACAGTCTATCAAGGAGAGACTGGAGGTAACTAAGGACAGCAACCAGGGGGCAGGAGACTGAGTCCCGGCCCCCCGCCTTACACTACACTTGGAACATACGTCATCTGCCCGCGTAAGCGCGACAGTGGAGGGAGCATGCGCATTCCAGATGGTAACACCATCAGGATCAAGGACCTGCGCCCCTCAACGTACCCGTCCCAACAACTGACCTAACAGATGTATGGGGAAGAATCCCTGGCGGCACGGCATCGGTCCCAGACCTGCCTGGCCATGTCCAGACACAATCCTCACCCGTCAGGATGAGGGCCGCCCCGCGACAGTACACCTGCACCCACATTCTCCCTGCCGGGGATGTGGGGAGCCCTTAGGCCGCGCAGATGGAGGACGCCCATAGCCAGCCGCCCGCCGCCTGGTGCAGACAGGGGGAGCGTACTCCTCCCTGTCTGTCGATACACGACACTGACGTCGCATCGTCCGTCCTGATCAACACCATTTGTGGACCAGAAGGACCGCTTTCAACACCAACACATTGAACGTAGCGCAGACCGGGCAGCATGGTTTGCCAGCTGCCCCCTACTGCGTTGGCCCGACGCGTCACCAGCGAGGGAGGCGTCGGTGAAAACGCGACGTGAGACAGCGCCGTAACCGTCCTAGGACGGAACCTCCCGAGCGTGTTGACAACACGCTCTGAGATGGATGCCCATAGCCCTCCAACCATTGACTGGGAAGAGGAACACTCTACATCCAGTCTACAGCAACCCCAGGCTGGTAGAGACCTGCCTGGTACGAGACCTGACGATCCACCTTGACCGCGAAGGACCAGAACGTCATCAGGGCAGAACACTCCGTAACCCCGGATGACGCAGAGGCCCCAGTGCGGCCTCCACGCACTTGGTGAAGATGCGGGGAGCCAGAGAAAACCGAACGGCAGCCTCTGGTACTCATACGCTAACCCTGCAAAGGAAGCGTAGGTAAGCCCTAGGATGGAAGATCGGGGATGCGCATACGCATCCCACAGGTCTATGGAGGAGAACCAGACCCCCACCTGACAGTGTTCAACAGGTAGGAGACGATCCAAAAAATGCTGAACCTTCCCATGGGACAGGTCCAGCCTGGGTCTTACACCCCTCCCTCCCGACTTCTCGGGCAGAGAACACCGGGAGGAGAACGCCACGACGATGGCTTGCTTCGTCCACAGAGATTGGATCTCGTCGACCAGAGCTGTCCCTGCTGGAGACCCCGACAACAGGGTCTGTACCAAACCTGAAAACGGGTGGGGTTGTGTAAACACAAGTGCCCGCCTCACCATTCTCTCCATCTACCTCGACATATGGTACTGCCGTAGTCATATGTGACGACACTCCCAACGCACCCGCCGTCACGTGGCGCAGGTCCGCCAGGAACTGTAGATAGTTGGCCCGGTCCCCCCCGCTGTGCGAAGACAACCCTGGAATCGTGCGAGGAGCGCGTTCCGTGTCGGAACACCTGACCCTGACACCACCCACGAGGCAATCGCACCCAAGGGGGAACCCCGACAGAAAAGGGCCTGTCTGATACGGGGGGCTTCCGATCAAAAAAGCCCCCCCACTGAACACCCCTCCAGAACATGCTGAGGAGTTGTTCTGCAGCCGGACATGCAAGGTGTAAGGCCCCCATGGGTTCCTACACACCGTAGCCCTGCAGTGATATCACTACCACCCCAAACCATGTGAGCTGCGACCACTTGCCAATATTCCAGGAGTGGGAGCACCAACATGATACCTGGCCTGGCGAAGGCGAGGCCGGGGAAGCCCGCACTGTGTGCCTCAAAAGGTTTCGAGCCCCCCTGCTGACAACACTTAAGTTGACAGACGTAACACCAGGCTCAACCAACACAGTTCAAGGTGTGGGAGCCGCTTGACAGCACAACATTCTCACGGACAGACCCAGGCTCAGCCATCAACTGGGTGTCAGCCCCTGTCTCCATGAGAAGCGAAGAATGGGGCCGCATACGCTTCAATGAAGGTTCGCGGCCCGCAGCCAAAGGAGAACGCTCAGAGCCCCGCTTCTGGGGGTACCAGAGAGAGGATTGAACGGGGAGCGGGCTGCTCGCGGCAAAATGACGACGGAGTGGTTTACCAACACCGAAATCACCCAAAATGGCCGATCCCTCGGCCGCCAAGACTGTCGGCCACGCGATACCCTGTCGATTCTCCAACCAGGGCACCACTGGCGGGGGAAACATGGCCGCCTGTCGAGGGCCCCGTCATCGCCGCTGACGAGGCCGTGCTCTCTCTTCTTCTGGCTGCGCGGTGTGAGGCGGTGTAGGGCCTAGGACAATACCGCCCGCGCTCCAGCAGAAGACCAAAATCCCCTGCGGAGAGGGGAACCCTGAGCGGTTATAGCTTGCGGCTGGGTCAAAGCTAATAACGTCAACATCCTCGACGGAGTGGTTTACCAACACCGTGCGCGATGTGTCGACGTCGGCCGGCCCTCAAGGCCCCTCCACCAGACACCATTTCTGTAATAGAAAAAACACCAATTCGAACACAGTTCTAATCGTTGCCAATTCCATACCGTGGCGGTACAAGCCTTAACAGCCCACCAGCCACTCGCCAGGCCGACCCATGGTGTCGGCCGGGCGGGGCATTGTTTCAATATATCAAAAACAAAGGACTGACGTTAACATGGAGCACCAGTGGTGATTGCAAACAGCACCCTCCACTGTGGTGTGGACCATGAAAAGGTTAAATGAATAAAAGAGCTAAACCACAAAAACTGTAGAATGAGCAAACCCATACACACAAAGTTTAAGGGGAGACGGACCAGACCCGTCTTCATTCAAAATATTCACAACAGAACACCAGCCCTAGTTTAGCCCATTTACCAAAAAAGGTAAACAAAGCCCCCCCCCGCACTACTCCCCCAGTATACCGATTGACCGTCAGTATGAATGGTTTGAGAGGAGAGAAAGCATGTAGCAAGACAGACCTTCTCATAGCAGAGTGACAAAATGAAACAATAGCCCCCTACACAGGGCCGCCCCAGGAGATGGGGGGCCTCGCGTCTAAAAACGCACAGGGCCTCACATTTCTCCCAAGCGGCCCTGCCCTTACACTACTGCAGCCTAACGCCAGGCAATGTGGAACCCAAGACAACAATTGCCTGTGCACAGACACGCAACATGTTTACCATGTCGGCTGGACCCATAGCCCCACTACCCGACGCCAACCCAGATGGGAACACCGTTCAACAAACCCCGCCGGAACACAAGGTAATACCTGGCTAGAACCTAGCCACGACCTACCCCGTTGTCAACCCATTTACCCGAAAAAGGTAAATAGAACTCAAAACCCCACAACAGCTACCGACTGACCTTCATAGGGACAGACTTCCTGGTGCCTTCAGTAGATAACAACAACTGGCCAATAAGATGTGGATTGTCCAACCAGATGGTGGCCGACAGCCGTAAAAGAAGAAGAAGAAGAAGATCTGTGTGTCGGGAACCATGTGGCGAAGCGGCTGCTGGCTAGCGGCAGGCGCCTGGATGGGGGAAGGAGGAGCGGTTGGGTTGGATTGCGGCTGGACGTGGTCGGAGCAGAGGAGGTTGAGGTTTTCGGAGGAGATGGTGGAAGGACTGTTCCGTGTCGATGGCGTGAGGATGTCGGAAGGGGAGGTAGAGTCGCTCCGTCAGGGGGGTAGCGTTTTGCAGGTTGAATGTTTGGAGTCTGGTCCTGGTGTGCCGGGGCGGTGGTGTCGAAAGCGGGAGAGACTTAAGTTTACTTGTCGGGAGAACTGTTTGATGGGATATGGAGACATGGAGGAGGCTCTAGCTTGGAGGGTGGGCTCTCGCTGTCGTGCTGTGTACTCCGGGGATGGCAAGGTGTATCTGGGGTTTGTTTCCTGGATCGAGGGTGAAGACTGCGGGGTCAAGATTGACGGATATGAAGGGTGTGAGCTGATGGGTATGTCCGCCTTGCTGCTCCCTGAGGGAGTGAGTTTGGCGATGGGAGATGACAGTATGGAGTGTGGTTCGGGGGGTGAGAGCGGGGGAGAAGGGTGGAGTAAGGTGGAGAAGAGGGGCAGGGATAGTGGGGGGAAGGGGGTGAAAAGGAAGAAGGGTAGGGGGGATAGCTCGAGTGGATCAGATGGTGAGGGTAGAGCCGAGGTTGTTGCGGGAGTGATTCATGTAGTGGTTAGGTTTGAGGGGGTGGGGGGAGTGAGCAAGTTAGGGTTGTTCGAGCTGCCAAAACTCGTAGGTAAGCAGTTAGGAGAGGTAAAGTATGCTAGAGTTTTGAGAGATGGGAATCTGGCTGTAGGGTGTGTAAGTGTAGGGCAGGTGGAGATGGCTAGGAAGATGAGGAGCATTGGTGGCGTGGGTATAAGGGAGGTAGTGAGAGTAGGGGAGAAGAGGGAGGGGGGATGTAAGGGGGTGATAGCTGGGGTACCGGTTGAGGTTAGCGTGGAGCAGCTGGTGGAAGGGTTAGGGAAGGACGGGCGTAATGGCATGGTTAAGGGTGCAGAAAGGATGAAGAGGGGAGCAGATAGGGTAGAGACGGAGACGGTAGTGATTAAGTTTGAGGGTAAGGTTGTTCCTAGTGTAGTGTTTGTAGGGTATAGGATGTTTAGGGTTAGGGAATTTGTTCAGAGTCCTCTTAGGTGTTATAGGTGTCAGGAATTTGGCCATGTAGCTGTTTCTTGTAAGAAGGGACAGAGGTGTGCTAGGTGTGGCGGGGAGCATGAATATGGGAAGTGTGGGGAGGGAGTGAAGCTGAAGTGTTGTAGTTGTGGTGGGGAACATAGTGTAGCGTTTAGGGGTTGTGCGGTGATGAGGAGGGAGGTTGAGGTTCAGAGAGTGAGAAGGGATGATAGGATTTCATATGCGGAGGCAGTTAGGAAGTTAGGTCAGGGAAAGCAAGGTGAGGAAGGAGAAGGGCATTTGGCAGTAAGGGTAGTGCAGGAGGATCAGGGGAAGCAAGGTGTGGATAAGGGGTTTAGGAAAGGGCATTTGTCGGTAGAGGAAGTGCAAGAGGAGAAAGAGAGGGTGTGGGGGGTGAAGTTGGAGATAGTGGCATTTGTGACGAGAGTAGTGAATACTATAGTGATGGTTAGCAGTAGGACAGAGAGGTTAAGGTTAGTAGTTGAGGCGGCAGTATTAGACATGGGTATGAAGGGGTTGACAATAGGGCAAGTAACACAGGAGTTAGGGAAGTCAGGGAAGAAGGTTGGTGTGAGGGATCAAGTAAGAGAGTTAGGGAAGGGGGTGGTGAGTGTTCAGGAAGGCCAGAGTCAGTCGCTGGAGGCAATGAGTGACTCATAGATTAGTTTGGATAGGGTGGTGATGTTAGGGATGGGTTTTGTTTTGTTTGGTGTGTTAGGGGGTTGAATGGATTTGGTCGTGATCTGACATTGAACCGTTGAATAAGAAAAAGAAGAGGGGAGAATGGAAGACTGGCCCGATTTCCGGGTCGGTAGGTGGCGGTAAATGCCCCATTTATGGTGGCCGTCCGCCGTAAAACACCAAAAAGAAGAAGAAGAAGAAGACTGACCTTCATTGATGAACCGGGCAAGAGGCGGGAGAGTGACAACATCTCACGGCGGAGACATTAAAACAGCATAGCAATTAGCAGTAGTGATAGCATGCGGCAGTAGCGATAGCATGTTAGCATAGCTTTAGATGTTTTAGCAGCACGCCCAAGACAGCTTGGAAACCGTTCCCTGCAGAGAACGTTCACCAAACCATCTTGCCCCTGGCGCCAACACACAACAAGGTTGTGTTAACAACACAAACCAGCATTACTAACACTAATACCCATGCCTGAAGACACAGGGCCTACCTGAGTACAAGCTGGCCCGACAGCCAGCCTTGTACAGCTGAACCTCGATGTGCAGTCATCAAACGAGGAACATCACAGGCCCGTCGTGTCGCCGAAAACATGCGTCGAAGATGCCAGGGGCCAGCAACCTCCGGTAAGCTTCCAACATTATTAATCTTCCTTAATCTTTTCATTCCGCTAGCTCGCATGGTGCAAAGCATCCAGTACGCTGGGACGAAAATAGAGGAAGGGTGTGTCATGACCAGAGTCATGATTATATGGGTGGTACCACCATAAGGGGCGGGGCCCCATACAGGTGGGGTGCATGTGTTTTTGTTCGTGGGAGATACATTAGGTATCACAGGCGATATAGAGTATCTCGTAAGGCTCAGAGCGGGAGCGATGCAATACGAAATATAACTGGACTACACACCACTTTAACATAACATCATGTAGAATGCATATTTTTACTTCTGATACTTAAGTACATTCAATATCAAATACTTCTCCGCTTTCACTCAAGTATAATTTTAAAACGGAGGACCTTCACTTTTACCAGGGTACTATTGTATCTGGGTATTTCTACTTTTACTTAAGTAAAGTAACTGTGTACTTCCTCCACCGCTGCTCCGTCCCCCAAGGTGGAAAGACAGACACCGTCCGCAAGAAGAATCTAAAGACTGTCACATATCCGGTCGCGCGCCGAATGTTATCCACCTCAACTTAACACCACATATCTTGGATTCTTCAACCTGCCAGTTCCCTCTCGACTTTACTGAGAGAGAGACATATTGCAGAGCAGTGTTCTGCGTTTCATCTTCATCTATATTATACATAATGCATGTCATTGATTTCGATCCAGCTTTGAGGTTGGTCATAAAAGGGTGTTGTATTAATGCAGCCGTAAAATTGCTTCATGGGGAATTTGTGTCATTATTGCTTCACGCTACTGTAATCGTTGACATTAGGGATCGTTATTTGCACAAAAAAAAAGAAAAAAAGGGAATCTATATTTGGTCCCCCTGGAACTAATTTACTATGAGTTACTTGGACATAGTGTCCCCGTTGCCGTGGGTCTGGGCGTCTCTGAGATGTCTTTGGACTGTTCATGTATAAAGAAAAGAATCGGAAAACCTGTGTGGCCAGGGTGTTATTACTATAGCAACAGCAAGAATCCACATGGCGTTATCTTGAGTTAATAAGGATGGCCTTTATTCACATTGTAGGGGCCTTTGTTGTAAACGTAATTAACTCTACTACGAATTGAATCAAATCATCAAATAACAATTGTATTTTTTTGCACAGATATGTAGGCTATAAATAATGTAAATGACCCTTTTGGATGACTTATTAAGGGTGGAATCTGTAACACCGTCAAACAGCGACCTCTAGGCAAAAGAGCCCAGCTTGATATTGCACTTTGTTTAAATTTTTTGTTTGGGTCTAATGTTGGGCTTGGAGTTGAGTGGGGATAGGGGGCGGGGTTGAGTGGGGATAGGGGGCGGGGTTGAGTGGGGATAGGGGGGCGGGGTTGAGTGGGGATAGGGGGCGGGGTTGAGTGGGGATAGGGGGGCGGGGTTGAGTGGGGATAGGGGGCGGGGTTGAGTGGGGATAGGGGGGCGGGGTTGAGTGGGGATAGGGGGCGGGGTTGAGTGGGGATAGGGGGGCGGGGTTGAGTGGGGATAGGGGGCGGGGTTGAGTGGGGATAGGGGGGCGGGGTTGAGTGGGGATAGGGGGCGGGGTTGAGTGGGGATAGGGGGGCGGGGTTGCTATCGCTGGCCACACCTCAGGCTCTGTCAAGAGAGGTGTGGAGAAATCCACAGTATAATAAGTTACTAAACTCCAACCCAAAAAACATTAGCCTTCCTCCCATAGCAGGTAAAGGTGAAATGTAAGTAAACAAAGTGCAATATCAAGCTTTATGATTTGTAACAAACAGCTCATCCCTCACCCATCACTGTGTACTGTATGAATTGTCAGGTCAGTCACCCCTGGCCATAAGAAGACTTTGGTGTTTGTTTTGTACGCAGAGCCGTCCTGGGACAGCTATACCAACTTATACCTGAGCACTTTACTCATTCAACCAAGAGGTGGACGTTACGATCTGAGATCACAAAATGACATCTCATATCATGTTCCCGCTGTCAGAACAGTTCAACTCTGCTGCTCCTTTCTCCTGAAACCTATTACAAAAAGATTTGAAGCATGTGACAGTGACACCTGCTTGCCATGGAGTGCTCTTGCTTTTAAATGTGTCTTTTTGATTGAAATGTGACATTTTCTCGATACGTTTTAGTATTCGTGTGCTTTTACTATCTTGTTTTAATGTTCTCTTATATGTGATCCCCCTTGAAGATGTATCCCTCTGCTGCCTCCTTGGCCAGGGCCCTCTTGGAACACTGAAATCTCAGTTTTTCTCACTTTTGCCATTGTTTTCGTCTCTTCCAGATGGTGGACGTTCCATAATGGTATTGGTAGCCCCCCCCCCCCCCCCCCCCGCATGCATATTCCCACACAGGTTATCCTATAAAGTGGAGAATGTGCCTAATCCAACTCAGAGTTATGACATATGGTCAGTGGCTTAAGTGATCTGGCGGCCATCTTAAGATGTAAGTGGAATGCTATTCCCAAAGGGAGCAGCAAGGTAAACAAAGCCCACAATGCTCGGTAGATATAAGAAAATGTTGACACTGCTGACCCTGATGCTTAAGTGATTAGACCTGCTAACATCTCACAGCTGTCTACCGTATAACTCCAAAAGGAATTTAAATATATATATATATACATATCTCAACCTCTTATCAAACGGGCAGAAAAGTGGCAATTTTTTTACTTTAACTTGAGGACTGCATACTTTTTTTGCAAACCAAAACAACATACTTTATACTTATAGCACATGCATGAGCCTGGTCTCTTTTGAAAGATGACATTCTGAAGTTTCTGGTTCCAGAAGGAAAATTCACTTTTAGTGCTAACGTAATAGAGTAACATAGGTCTGAACTTGAGTTGTAGAAAAACTTGTTACTCAAGTTTTTCTGTAGTAGTTAGTAGTCCAGAGGTAGTATTTCCCAAGAAGGTGGAATGGCTTACAAATCCAGACAGAGCCATAGCCTGAAGCCTTATGTAGTACATATCCAAATTACATAAAGATCCATTCAGAAATGAGTGATTAGGAGTGATTTTGGTAAACTGTATACAAAGAAAAACTCAGTTTTCTCATAGACTTCAATTCATTTGGCTTCCTGTTAAAGAATTTAGTTGTTCACCTAGATCCCTGATTCACACATCCCCACATGGGGTATCATTGTATTTAATTTTTTTATTATTTTTTAAACAAACACATAAACAAACATGACAACACACGATAAGATATGGGGTATCATTGGAAGCCACACTCATTGGCTACAACGATCCACAATCATTTTCGAGATCGGATCTAGATTGACGGAACTACTGCAGCCTGAGTCGGGAGTGGTATTTTGCGCAATACCGTGTACTTTGCACAAGCCTCAAATACCGGCATGTAACTCGAGAACCGCTGAACGGATTTTGTCGGATTTTGTCGCTATCGACAGGCAACAAATAAGCCTTCAATTCGATATATATATTGTATTACAAAATATGCACACCGAGCCACTAGGGGTCGCCAAAGTGCCGGTGGGAAAACCGTCCTAAAAACGTCCCGCCGGCGGGCTGTTGCAGGCTAAGTTAAAGGCTTGTTAGCCCATGGGGAGTGTTTTCCTGTCCGGCCTATAGGCAAAACTGACCTATCTCAAGCCTATCTCGAGCTGTTTGTCCGAGGGCGAAGCAACCGTTGCGATTGGAGGATCAAGAAAAGAGGGCAGGGTTTGAGATAGGGCAATTCCCCTCACTTTCCAGGGAGGGAGTGATTGAATGGCTGCATTAGTACAATAGAGTTTTTCAGTAACCGGGACACAAAAAAAGCTTTACAATGGAATGACTGCATATAGTTTTTAGTGTGGGTGGCCCATGTGGGGAATCAAACCTCTAACCCTGCCTGGCAGGTTTTATTACCGCGCTCGGGTTCGGCAAGCACTCAACCCAATGAGCTGCACAGGAGGAGCGGTGGCGCGGCGGATAATGGAGCGTGTGGATATTGTAGCCAAATTATTACCCTGTCGCGCTGATTTGCCCCCAATCTCTATTGTTGTCAGGGTTCACGCAGAATTGTCACCGCAAGCTAGAGCTTGAATGGGAGCTAATGGAGAATTGCAGTCAAATAACCCTGCTGGACTATTGCCCAAAAACCAACAAGTTCCATCTGTGCATCATGAGTGTGTGTGTGTGTGTGCGTGCGTGTGTGTGTGTGTGTGTGTGTGTGTGTGTGTGTGTGTGTGTGTGTGTGTGTGTGTGTGTGTGTGTGTGTGTGCGTGTGCGTGTGCGTGTGTGTGTGTGTGTGTGTGTGTGCGTGTGTGTGTGCGTGTGTGTGCGTGTGTGCGTGTGCGTGTGTGTGCGCGCGCGTGCGTGTGTGCGTGCGTGTGTGTGTGTGTGTGTGCGTGTACTGTACATGTACGTGCATGTGTGTGTGTGTGCCTGCGCGTGTGTGTGCGTGCGTGGATGTGCGCGCGTGTGCGCGCACGTGTGTGTCTCTCTCTTTTCTTTCTCCTCACCTCATCACCTCTCCTCAAAGCCTCCAGGAGATTGCATGGCTGAGGAGAGGATCAATGGGGATCAATACTCAATAGCTCTATTTGGAGGTAGTGGCCGGGGTGACGTTGCGTTAAGAAGGGGGGGAGTTGCAAATAGATTTTGACAGCACACTTGATGAACAGAGAAAGAAGAAAATATTGAATATTGATAATAATAATAATAATAATAATAATAATAATAATAATAATAATAATAATAATAATAATAATAATAATAATAATAATAATAATAATAATAATAATAATAATAAAATACATTTGTATAGCACTTTTCTAGTACTATCATATTGGTATAATATTTGTCAATATTCATCACTAGTGCTGTGCGTCGATTCGCAACAGGCCATTCGCTTGGTCTCAGAAGTGCTGCTTGCTGCTCGTGAAGTTGATCAGATGAACGGTTCTCGAGATATGTGTAGGCAGGGCCGCCTCAGGGGGTGTGCGAGCAGTGCGGTCGCACAGGGCCTCGCGGGAAGGGGGGCCTCGCAAAAAAAAAAAAAAGAAAAATTAATTTTTTTTATTCTTTTTTTTTATTTATTTTTTATTTTTATTTTATTTTTTTGCGAGGCCCCCCTTCCCGCGAGGCCCTTTTTCATCACAGACCTAAATCTAGTTTTGTTTATATGCTTATATATTTCACATTAGACACGTTTGTAGAATGACTTGTTCCTGGGTCTGCACCTGGGTCACTATTGGAGCTCTGGTGCTCTGCAGCAGGCATTGGTTTCAATGAGGGGGAGGGGTTACACTATTCTAAAGCGTCTGACTATTCCGCGCGTGCAGCATTGGAGTTTATCGCAGCCAAGGTGAAGAGGACATCGTTCGGCAGATGGACTGAAGATGAAAGTTGTTTGCATGTTAGACAGTTCAGTCAGGCTAGCCATCCCGGCTAAAGACCAGGGACAGCTAGTTAGCTTTAGCTACGTTATAATATTGAGTGCTAACGTGTGGTTCAGTCGGGATAGCCATGATGCTGTCGGCTAGTAGCTAGCTTAGCTAATGGCTAACTAGCGTTAGCTAACCTATCCAGAGGAGCGAGGCGAGGCGAGTGGATGTCTTTCAAAAGAAGGAGAAGAGAACTTGTGAGCAGATAAATCTGTTAGGCAGCAATACGCCGAAAGGTGTCCAGTCTGCCGGAAAGTACTCGAAGAAGAAGAAGAAGAAATTACACGTGGGGCCAAGAAAGTCTCCTTCCACGTTGATACTGCGTTATGGTGAGTGACGTGAGTCAACCTATGATTATATACCCGCCGTGGACCTGACATCTCTCTTTCTCTCTCTCTCTCTGGAGCCAAACTGGTCGACTAGCTAATACTACTAGTAGCTAACGCTAACGGTGTGTGCCTGGTGGTGAGAGCACCTGGCTGTATGCAGCTACAGCCAGCCAGGTGCCTGATTGAGCTAACTGTTAGCCAGTTAGCTGTTTAGCGTCAGCTGGGAACGTTCGTTTGATGCTATCAGTTAGCCTTGAGAATAGCAGGCCTTTGACAGAAGATGTAGTCGGGCCTGCACCATGACAAGGCTCTGGCCATAGCTTTTTGTCCAGCCAGCGAGAGGCCTTTCGTCAACGTGGAGACCTGTGTTGCGGCCTTTCGCCCTGCGTTCCTCGTGCAGGTAACTAAGATTAATGAAAATGTCATGACATTACCCCACTCTTCCTTCCTTCCCCTCCCGAATGTTTGTTAATAACGATGTTTTTTTCCAGGCAAAACATATGCTACTTCACAACATTTGGAGATACGACATGTGCTGTGTGTGAATGGTCGTTTGTGTAGCTTGGGTAGCGTTGGGCCATGGCCAAAGCTGTGTGTGGCCTGGTGTCACAGTACCTGGCTAGCCTATTTAGCTGATGTCGGCCATTGGCTCCTTGCTGCTTTGGTTTCTCTGGTATACCCTCTTCTTGTTGGATTTAAGTGTTGATCTTTGTCCTTTTGAATCTGTCATACATGCTCTAGTCTCTCTCTAACACACACACACATGACAAACACACATGTTCTCTCTCTCTCTCTCTCTTTCTAACACACACAGTCTGCCTATGGCGGCCTTTCTCGATGGCTAGGCTGTGCTCAAGGATCTTCAGTCACAGTGCTCAGGTATTCTGCCACTGTGTACTCTCTGTTTAGGGCCAAATAGCATTTCAATTTCTTTCCAATGTCTCTCTCTCTCTCTCTCTCTCTCTCTCTCTCTCTCTCTCTCTCTCTCTCTCTCTCTCTCTCTCTCTCTCTTGGATTTAAGTGTTGATCTTTGTCCTTTTGAATCTGTCATACATGCTCTAGTCTCTCTCTAACACACACACACATGACAAACACACATGTTCTCTCTCTCTCTCTCTCTGTACACTGTATATTGACTGTAGAACGGGAGCTCTCTCTCGCTCTCTCTTTTGCTATATGTTGACTGTATCATGCCCTGCCTCGGGCAGCGCTATTATTTAAGAATATGTTGACTGTATATATAAAAAAAAAAAAAAAAAAAAATATATATATATATATATAATTTTTTTTTTTTTTTTTTTTTTTACCTTTGGGGGGGGGGGGGGGCTCGCGTTAAATCTCGCACAGGGCCTCGCATTTCTCCCAGGCGGCCCTGTGTGTAGGATATCATATTGTGGATATCATGAGAACGTACTCAGTCAACTGAGGTCCGGTTAAGGGATAATGTATAGCTATACTCGGTCATTGTCACAAAATAATTGACCGACACAGAGTTTAGAACACCGAGGCGCCTCGCCGAGGTGTTTTAAACGTCAGTGAAGGTCAATTATTTTGCGACAATGACCGAGTATAGCTATACATTATCCCGCTTATTACATGGCTAACTTACTAACAATATACCTAATTCATTTTACACCATCGACAAGACAAGATCAAATGCAGACGCAGTTCTGTTCTGTCGCTCCGCGCTGTCATTGACGGCAGCCAGCAGGTGTGTCTGATTGGCTGCACTGATGCAGTGTGTGTCAGTGGGCTTGATTGCTCAGCTGCCGAACAGCGGTCATTATTGCTCGGCAGAGGTCCGTTATCGAGTAATAACGGACCTCTGACGAGCGCTATTGACCAATCACAATCAAGCATTTCGGTGAATGTTAAAACGCCATGTAATAATAAGGTTTATTAGCCAGATAGATAGAATATAATTACAAGATAGTTAGATACATGGCTGAGGCTTCCGACTCAGGTGATCAGCTGAAATGACCCAGGTAGAGAAGATAGATTGTGGTCGGGAGGGGGGGGGGGGGGAGCCCCATTTGATAGGTCAAATGGTTGGGGGGGGGGGGGGGCACAGGGTAGTGGAGAATCGGGATGTGAGGGGGGGACATTTGATATCAACGACATATGCGATGGACAGACTGTAGAGTTATGGCTACTATTTATACTTATGATGCTGCTACAGCGCCAGCTATTAGCCGAATGGAACCAAATATGTCCTGTTCACTCAGACGTCGTATCTACATGTGTCCACCAAATGTGGTTGCAGTAGCGCCAAGCGTTCAGGAGATAGGGACATGTTTGTAATATAAGCCCTGTCCACAGCATTGGGTCAGCTCTAGCGAAGCTGTAAGGAACATCAAACATCGGCTTGGTCCAGACTGAGGTGCTCTGTACCGAATTTGGTGACGATTGCCATCTGGCCAAATGGCACCCATTGCAATTCCCTGGGTCCTCAGCAAGACACCCGGCAAGCGTGAAGTCAATCAGATGAGCGGTTCTGGAGATATACGAAGGACAGGACGCGCCTATTCGAATACCAACCGTTTTGTGCGTTTTGCAAATCTGATTGGCCACTGACATTTCTGGTCATGTGACTTGTGCGCCCAATCGCGTGACGCGCCCATTTCCGCCCCGACCAGCAGCAAACTACCTAACGCCTAGTTTATCACTGGTTAAGTACCTGGGGGTCCACATCTCAGAGGACCTGACATGGACAACACACATAGACTCAGTCCGTAAAGAAGGCGAAGCAGCGCCTCTACCACCTGAGACAGTTAAGGAAGTTCAGAGTATCTGGGAAGATACTCCAGTCCTTCTACTCCGGAGCTGTAGAGAGCATCTTGACTGGAAACATCACTGCCTGGTATGGCAACAGCACGGCACAGGACAAGAAGGCCCTACAGAGAGTGGTGTGCTCAGCCGAGCGTACCACGGGTATTGCACTACCAACCCTGCAGGTCCTATACAACAAGAGGTGCAAATCCAGAGCCTGCAGGATAATGAAAGACCCTCACCACCCCCAACAACAGCCTGTTCATGCTGCTGCGGTCAGGCAAACGCCTGCGAGCACCAGTAACG
Source organism: Notolepis coatsorum (assembly GCF_963971535.1). NCBI lineage: Eukaryota > Metazoa > Chordata > Actinopteri > Aulopiformes > Paralepididae > Notolepis > Notolepis coatsorum. The sequence goes on along the minus strand of NC_140167.1, from coordinate 18,022,569 downwards.
AGGACAGAGAGACTTAGGCTCAGCTTCTTCCCCCAGGCCATCAGAGCCTTGAACACTGAACTCTCCACGCACAAGCACACATGAGCACACACACAACACACACACTGTACACGCTCACACACTAGCAGCCACTTTAACATGAGCACACACACACTCATGCTGCACACGCTCACACTATGGACACTTTACAGAAGGAAAGGTCACTTTAAGAATAGTATAGCTTGAGATTGTATAATATAGCATTGTATAGCAGTGTACATAAAGACCCAGTGCCTCATCCGTAGCTAACAGTGTACTGCACTACCACAGGACCTAGCATGTCCTACCATGCTCTGTAAATAACTCATGTACAGATACCGATATGCCTACTTTGTTTACTTGTTTATTGCACTATGTCGCTCTATTGGTTGGACTCTATTATTATTATTATTATTATTACTTGTATTATGCACATCGTTGCGGGCGAGACCCCAAGCATTTCACTGTATACCTGTATGCCGTGACAAATAAAACTCTTGTATCTTGTATCTTGTATCTTGTTAAGCTTAGGCGACTCTTTCGAAGTTGGTTAAGGTTAGCGTTTGGAATCAGGGCTGGCGTTCTATCGCCCTGCTCTAAGACAAACTCTAACCTTAACCAACTTCGAAAGAGTGCCTAAGCTTAACCGGCGA
>NC_140167.1:17989640-18021698 GCF_963971535.1 Notolepis coatsorum | reverse complement strand
AGGCTACTTCCAGGTCTACCGGCCCTGGACACTTTCCCGGGAAGAGCCACCTCGGGTAGAGCCACGGGTAGAGCCACGGGTAGAGCCACGGGTAGAGCCACGGGTAGAGCCACGGGTAGAGCCACGGGTAGAGCCACGGGTAGAGCCACGGGTAGGGCCACGGGTAGGGCCACGCGAGTCACAGCACGGCGTCCGAAACCTCAGGGATCCGTCAATGTGTTTTTATTACAGGTTTTTTTTAGACATCACAGTAGTGAGTAGACAATACAGACGTAACAAACATACGCGGCGGCCGGGTAGCGCAGCGGACTAAGCGCCTGTCTACCACCGCAGAGACACTCATGGTATCGAATCCGGCTGTCAGCGGTGCCTCCGGCTTGGCCGGTCGTCATACTGACACAATTGGCGGTGTCAGCGGGAGGGAAGCCAGTAGTGGGTGGTATCCTGGTCGTTGTAAACAGCGACTCCTACAGGTCGGTCAGGGCGCCTGCACACAGCGAGGAAGGGATCTGGGTGAGGTTAACAGGGGCGGAGCTAGGGGGTGGCTACCTGGGCTCAAGCCCCGGATGTATTCTGAAAAGCCCCGAATCTATTTTATTACAATTTTTTTTTTTACAATTCATCATTGTTACATGAAAATATGTTTGCACCAGATTTAGCAGAAGCTAATTTCCATCTGTGGTCTATCCAGCTGCTAACTGTATTTGAGTGAGTTAAGTCTTGGTGTTATGGTAGACTCAGACCTAAGCTTTAAATCACAATCAACAAGTTGACAAAAACTTAATTCTTCCACCTTAGAAACATAGCTAAAGTACGGCCATTTATAAATCAAAAGGACGCTGAAAACCAGATCCATGCCTTTATCTCAAGCCAACTCGACTACTGTAATGCACTCCTTACCGGCCTCCCGATTAAATACGATGATAACTATTTTATTGCAATGCACTATTGCATTATTTTATTCTATTTTACTAACTATTTTATTGCACTGCACTATTTTACTTTGTATCAGTGAATCATAGACGCCTGGCCATAAGAGCCTGGCCATAAGAGCATTCGGAGCATCTCTGCTCTCCCACTATTGAACTTGGGGGAGCAAAGGTATAATCTTGCTCCACCACTTTTTGATTATATGGAAAATATGATATATCCCCCCCCAATATATAAATCTAACCATAACTACGTTATGGTTAACTGAGTTTTATAGTGAAAAGAGCAGCTTTATTGGTCAAGATTGAAGGCTCTATATTGCAGGAAATTGCACGTACAGGTTCATTAAATTCAAAAAAAATCTGTCGTGGAGGGGGTCGTGCCTGAGCCCCTCCAAACCACCCCTTGCCCATCTGGGCTAAGCCCCGGATCTCCTACAATCCTAAATCCGCCCCTGGTGAGGTAGTGTGCCGTCCCACACGTTACACTCACCCAATGAGAGTCCTCGCTGCCAGGTGAAAAGAGGCTGCTGGCTGTCTCCTATGTATCGGAGGAAGCATGTGATAGACTTCAGGGCTCCCTAGACCGGCAAGTAGAAGGAGAAAAAGTGGATAAAAAAAACAAAAAAAAACACATATAAACAAAAACCAAAAAAAATAATTTAAATCTCAGAGCACTTCACATTACAGAGTCCTTACTATACAGTGTCATTGTTTCAGGAGGTGAGAGACATAGTCAACCGTTCCACATAAGAAATAAAGGGTTGCCACACCACATCAAACTTTCCACTTGATCCCTGCAATGTATATATTTTTTTATCTTTTCCACTTTTAAATGATACAGAACATCACAAATCCACCTGCCAAATGAGGGAGGGTGATCGTTTTTTCCTGTTCAGAAGAATGAGACGCCTTGCTAGAAGGGAGGAGTAAGCAATACAGTTCAATTGGGCTTTTGGTTTCCGTTTCTACGAGGCTGAGCAAGGAAACGGATTTGAGTTCAAGTCGAGTCAAGCTTATTTTGTGTAGCTCGATATCTTACTATATCTTTTATAGTATCTTATAGATATTGATATCTTACTTCGAACTTTGTGCTGCACTGTATCCATGTCCCCAACCACTCCACTTTTACAGTCTTATTGTTGTCTCACTGTTCTGTCCTGTCTTCCACTTTACTTTACTTATAATTATTTATTTATTCACTGTTGTATGTTCTTAATTGTGGAAATAATGCACTGTAAACGTCAAATCACGTTCCATTTGTACTGCAATTATGGTGAATAAAGTAATCTGAATCTGAATCTGTACTAGATGGATTAATGTCTCCCACAAGACCTTAATAGGAGAGAGAGGAAGAAACCTCAGAGGGGTAATCTGTGAAAGACAGAACCCCCCCCCCCCCCTCTAAAACCAGTAGGTGTGAGGAGTACGCAGAGCAAGGCTTCAGTTGAGCCCATTGAGCTCATTTCACCCAAAATTCCCATCCTTGCCTGCGTTTGAGTGTCTCAAATGTTGTCCATAATTGTAATACATACTGTATAATTGCACATAATTGGAGTTTTGGGATTGATTGCGTGAGAATTTGATTATTGGTTGCTCATATTTATTGTATATTGTATCATATATTGTAAAGGTAGTCAAGACCCCCTTTGTCCGGACACCAAGACAAGACCAGGATCCATCCCAGACAAGACCAGGATCCATCCCAGACAAGACCAGGATCCATCCCAGACAAGACCAGGACCCACGCCCAGACGCGTGAATACTTTCCCTAAGCGGGTTGTACTTCCGCGTTCGGTTTGCGCAATCTGATTGGCCACTGACGTTTCTGGTCATGTGACATGTGCGCCAATCGTGTGACGCCTAGTTCTGCGCCTATTCCCTTGTCTAACAGCCTGCAAACTACCTAACGCCTAGTTTATCACTGGTTAAGCTTAGGCGACTCTTTCGAAGTTGATTAAGGTTAGAGTTTGGAATCAGGGCTGGTGTTCTATCGCCATGCTCTAAGACAAACTCTAACCTAAACCAACTTCGAAAGAGTGCCTAAGCTTAACCGGTGGCAGAACTAGGCGTCACACGATTGGCGCACATGTCACATGACCAGAAACGTCAGTGGCCAATCAAATTGCGCAAACCGAACGCGGAAGTACAACCCGCTTAGGGAAAGTATTCACGCATCCCAGACAAGACCAGGACCCATCCCAGACAAGACCAGGACCCACGCCCAGACAAGACCAGGACCCATGCCCAGACAAGACCAGGACCCACGCCCAGACAAGACCAGGACCCACGCCCAGACAAGACCAGGACCCACGCCCAGACAAGACCATGACCCACGCCCAGACAAGACCATGACCCACGCCCAGACAAGACCAGGACCCACGCCCAGACAAGACCAGGACCCACGCCCAGACAAGACCAGGACCCACGCCCAGACAAGACCATGACCCACGCCCAGACAAGACCATGACCCACGCCCAGACAAGACCAGGACCCATCCCAGACAAGACCAGGACCCACGCCCAGACAAGACCAGGACCCACGCCCAGACAAGACCATGACCCACGCCCAGACAAGACCATGACCCACGCCCAGACAAGACCAGGACCCACGCCCAGACAAGACCAGGACCCACGCCCAGACAAGACCAGGACCCATCCCAGACAAGACCAGGACCCACGCCCAGACAAGACCAGGACCCACGCCCAGACAAGACCAGGACCCACGCCCAGACAAGACCAGGACCCATCCCAGACAAGACCAGGACCCACGCCCAGACAAGACCAGGACCCACGCCCAGACAAGACCAGGACCCACGCCCAGACAAGACCAGGACCCACGCCCAGACAAGACCAGGACCCAAGCCCAGACAAGACCAGGACCCACGCCCAGACAAGACCAGGACCCACGCCCAGACAAGACCAGGACCCACGCCCAGACAAGACCAGGACCCACGCCCAGACAAGACCAGGACCCACGCCCAGACAAGACCAGGATCCATCCCAGACGAGACCAGGACCATCAAGACCATCGTTTGGTTGAGACCGTGTTGGAGATTTCCGTCAGATTAAAAACCTTAAAAACATATTACGTATATATTTTGAATGATGTCGTCTTTGGTGGGAAAGGGATTGGAAGTCTGCATTTAATTATTTTATCATCAAACATTTTTATCAGTGTTGTTGTTCATTTAATGTTCTTCGTTAAATTTGTGAGCAATCAGGACCAACGTCCGAGACCAACGTCCGAGACCAAGGCAAGACCCAGACCAACAGGGTTCAACAGACACTGAGATAGAGGGGAGACAACATGCTTGGTGGTATGGCTACTACATAATGCATTCCTACCACAGTTGACTCGCTCGCCCTTGACAAACTAATTCACTCTGGGAGGAGGCTTCATTAACCAGCCCATCCATCTTGACATATCTGTCCGCCGCTTTGAGCAATCAAAAGGCCAATAAAGGGAAGGAGTCTAGGAAACAATCAACTTTGTAATCAGCGCGGGCAGTGCCGGTACGGGCCGCTAAGGGGGCCCTGGCCAATATTTTTGCGTGTGCCACTCTTGAGCAAAATGAGGAATACAATGTTTAACCCGGGATGGTCACTTTAACCCTTTCACTACCACACTACAAAGGTTTAACGCTTTCACTACCACACTACAGAAGGTTAACCTTTCACTACCACACTACATCAGGTTAACCCTTTCACTACCACACTACAGAAGGTTAACCCTTTCATTACCACACTACAGAAGGTTAACCCATTCACCACCACACCACAACGGGTTAACCCTTTCACTACCACAATACAGAAGGGTTAACGCTTTCACTACCACACTATAGAAGGTTAACCCTTTCACTAACAAAATACAAAGGGTTGACACTTTCACTACCACACTACAGAAGGTTAACCTTTCACTACCACACTACAGAAGGTTAACCCATTCACTACCACACTACAGCAGGTTGACCCATTCACTACCATGCTACAAAGGGTTAACGCTTTCACTACCACACTACATAAGGTTAACCCGTTCACTAACATGCTACAAAGGGTTAACGCTTTCACTACCACACTACAGAAGGTTAACCCTTTCACTACCACACTATAAAGGGTTAACACTTTCACTACCACACTACAGAAGGTTAACCTACAGTAGCACTACCATACACTACTGTAGTGTGGTAGTGAAAGGTTATAACTTTTTTTTTTTATCCACTTTTTCTCCTCCTGTTTTTCTGTGTTTTTTTTCTCCCATCCCAATTTAGTCATGCCAATTCCGCCCTCCCCTTCCTTGTCGTTGCTTGCATGTGCCCCCCACTGGTCGGTCTAGGGAGGGTTGATAGATACTATCACATGTCCCCTCCGATACATGCGGAGTCAGCCAGCCACTTCTTTTCACCTGCCAGCGCCGACTCTCATTGGTGAGGTGTAACGTGTGGGAGGCTCACACTACCCTCAGTCACCATCTCCCTTCCTCGCTGTGCAGGCGCCCTGACCGACCTGTAGGAGTCGCTGTTTACAACGACCAGATTACCATCCACCGGCTTCCCTCCCGCTGACACTGCCAATCGAGCCAGTATGACGGCCGGCCCAAGCCGGAGGCAACGCTGACGGCCGGATTCGATACCAGTGTCTCTCGCGTTGGTGACGAGCGCTTAGTCCGCTGCGCCACCCAGCCGCCTAGGTTATAACCTTCTGTAGTGTGGTAGTGAAAGGGTTAAGAACAAATGATGTATTACAATTACAGTTGTTCACACAAGGGACAGTTCTTCTGACCCGTCCCCGGCTGGCATATCATGTTGTATATAGCCTTTGTGCCCGGGTTGACTCCTAGTCAATGATTTCCCAATTCAGAGTGTCAAAGTGCCTCTGTGCAAGACGTTTATCTAGAAAACGAAACCCGTTTTTATGTCCCGTAGAACCTGTAAGTCCAGTAGTAGGTTTCGTTTTCCCTTTTCCTGACAGCTGCATCGAAGCTGCTCACATGTATATATACTTCCCGGTAGCTGCTCACATCTAGATCTATTTCCCAGTACAGTAGCCACTCCACTCACGAAGAGGCCACGTCATGGCTCCAACACTTGTGAGTATGAACTCCAAATCAGTTGTTGTTGTATAACGGACTTTAGTTAAAGGGGAACTATTTTACTATTTCTTTCACTATTTGGGCACTTTTACACAATTCCTGTGAGTCTATGGAACACCTCTGTAATATATATATTTTTTTTATTCATTGTTTTGTATTTCTAATCAAGTCCTCAAAAACAGCATTTTTCTACCTCAAGATTTCGAGCTGTTTTGAGCCTGGGCTGCAGGTGCCACCTAAACCACTGCGCTTCGTCGTCGTCTATCTCAACATTAACATGCAGCGGTGTCTTTATGACATCACATATAGGCACATTTTCAAACGACTCGGTTCAGTGAGGGTGAATATTGTGAGAGGAGAATTGGAAGAATGCGCCAATATGAGAATTTTGAGACATAGATCATATTAATATAAGTTCACATAGCTAGGAAACAATGCTAAACACTCAAAAAGGCCATTTATAAGATAGTTCCCCTTTAATTTATTACCGTTTAACGCTGCAGCTGTGTTTTGATTCTGGGATCACGTGGATACAGTAGTGCACTTTGCAAGAGATTGAAGTGTGAAGTGTCCTACGGTGGTAGTCAAATGCCGTGCACTTTGGCGTGCAGGGGGTTCTAGATAGAAAAGGGCAGTCCCACAGCTGACATATTTAAATGGTAGATAAATAATAAATGGTGCATTTATATTGTTATTTCATCCAAAGCGCTTTACAACTTTTTGCGCCTCACATCACCCATTCACTCACACACCGATGGCGGAGGCAACCAATGCGAGGTGCCAACCTGCTCATTGGGAGAAATTAGGGGTTACAGTAAGTGTCTCTCTCAAGGACACTTCGACACGCTGCCCGGGAGGAGCGGGAATCGATCCGATTAGCAGACGACCGCTCTACCTTCTGAGTCACTCTGTGTGTGTGTGTGTGTGTCTGTCTGTCTGTCTGTCTGTCTGTCTGTCTGTCTGTCTGTCTGTCTGTCTGTCTGTCTGTCTGTCTGTCTGTCTGTCTGTCTGTCTGTCTGTCTGTCTGTCTGTCTGTCTGTCTGTCTGTCTGTCTGTCTGTCTGTCTGTCTGTCTGTCTGTCTGTCTGTCTGTCTGTCTGTCTGTCTGTCTGTCTGTCTGTCTGTCTGTGTGTGTGTGTGTGTGTGTGTGTGTGTGTGTGTGTGTGTGTGTGTGTGTGTGCGCGTGTGCCTGTGTACATGAGTAATATTTTGCTTGATTCTGTTTTCCTCCTTAGTTTGATAACAATCCCAAACCTGGGGACTTGATAGAAATCTTCCGGGGGTTGCAGAACGACTGGGCTGTCTACATTGGAGACAACAACCTTGTTCACTTCACACCATCCAGTGAGTGAATACCCTTTAAATTACAGGCCGTCAATGTGTAATTACCAGTCATTACTTATTAATTATCAGTCATTACTGTGTAATGAATGGCCTATAATTGAAAGGGCTATCCAGAATTTACTCCATTATTCACACTGGACAATAGACAGATGTAACTGCTGTCATCTAGTTTATTTCCTTATTACAATATTTAAAAAGATCTGACCTGGGATCATTTTAAAGCCCGGCAAATGTTTTCTCCTTGCATAAACGTTTCAGTATTTCAGAGTCTTCTATTGATAAATAATCAAGATATTGTAAATGTAAATGTAAATGTATTCACTATTTATCTTATCAACCAGACCCTTTTTCTGAACATGATACAGAGGACAGTATAAAACTAAATTAATTAAATGTTCAATTTCAGTTCACTTCTGATGATTGTTGCTCGACAGAAATGACACGTTTACGAAGGTGTTTACATTAGATTAGATTAGATTAACATTTATTGTCATTATACAGCACAAGTGCAGTACAACGAAAAGCAAAAAACAAATGGCAAACTAATGACTGGAGATTTAACGTTTGTATTGTTGCCGAGATGGGTATAGCTTCGTTTTCAGCTCATGTACATATTATAAATCCCATGGAGTAGACATTAGATTAGATTTGATTCAAATTCATTGTCATTATTAGAAGTTTGGCATTCAACCAGAGTGCAAATCTAACAGTAAAGTGCAATAATAATATACAATGTACAGGTGATTAAACCGGGTATAATACTTGCTCAATACTTTTCTTTAATGACAAGAGCGCCCTTGCCTTTAGTCCTTGTATCAAGGGATCAATTGATCAACCAGTGAATGAAAACGTGTCTATTTTGCATTTTGTTGTGTAGGGGGCCATTTGTTTGGCCTATACACATCATTCTGAAGCACGTAAACCCAGTTTTAGATTTCAGTGTGACAGATGATGGTATGAGAAGTTTACAATATGCCTGGTTTTCAGTATGACTGACAGGTAGATCAGTAGTCTACAGGTTTACTGTACTGTCAAGTCCCAGCTTTGACAGAGTCTGCCTGTGGCAGTGGTAGTGACAGCTCTGACAGCCCTTAAGGTAGAGACACGTGGAGGATACTTAGAACATTATTGTCTGTTGTGTATTTTCACCAGACACTTGTCACAGTGCTGTGAAAAGGGTTCTGCACTGGCGCTAAAAGCACAGTGTCACGTTGATTGCATATATTTTGTCCACTTTGTTTTAAATGGGAATATTATCCACCCATTTTAAGAATTTACATACAGTATGTTCTTCCTGTGCCCCAGGACAGTATTTGTTTTGTGATAAAAAAAAATCATAAAAAAATGATTGCATCAAGATGACATAAAATAATTAAGTAAACTTTTATGAAAAGGAAAAGGAAAAATAAAGAAATAATAATAATAATAATAATAATAAATAATAAAATATTTACATAAGTAGAGAAAACATTTTTAAAAGAAGAACCCACTGAACCCTCTCTGAACCCTCTCTGAACCCTCTCTGAACCCTCTCTGAACCCTCTCTGAACCCTCTCTGAACCCCCTCTCTGAACCCTCTCTGAACCCTCTCTGAACCCTCTCTGAACCCTCTCTGAACCCCCTCTGAACCCTCTCTGAACCCCCTCTGAACCCTCTCTGAACCCTCTCTGAACCCTCTCTGAACCCCCTCTGAACCCTCTCTGAACCCTCTCTGAACCCTCTCTGAACCCTCTCTGAACCCCCTCTGAACCCTCTCTGAACCCCCTCTGAACACTCTCTGAACCCTCTCTGAACCCTCTCTGAACCCCCTCTGAACCCTCTCTGAACCCCCTCTCTGAACCCTCTCTGAACCCCCTCTCTGAACCCCCTCTCTGAACCCTCTCTGAACCCTCTCTGAACCCTCTCTGAACCCCCTCTCTGAACCCTCTCTGAACCCTCTCTGAACCCTCTCTGAACCCTCTCTGAACCCTCTCTGAACCCTCTCTGAACCCTCTCTGAACCCTCTCTGAACCCTCTCTGAACCCCCTCTGAACCCTCTCTGAACCATCTCTGAACCCTCTCTGAACCCCCTCTGAACCCCCTCTGAACCCTCTCTGAACCCCCTCTGAACCCTCTCTGAACCCTCTCTGAACCCCCTCTGAACCCTCTCTGAACCCTCTCTGAACCCCCTCTCTGAACCCTCTCTGAACCCTCTCTGAACCCCCTCTCTGAACCCTCTCTGAACCCCCTCTGAACCCCCTCTCTGAACCCTCTCTGAACCCCCTCTGAACCCTCTCTGAACCCTCTCTGAACCCTCTCTGAACCCTCTCTGAACCCTCTCTGAACCCTCTCTGAACCCTCTCTGAACCCTCTCTGAACCCCCTCTCTGAACCCTCTCTGAACCCTCTCTGAACCCCCTCTCTGAACCCTCTCTGAACCCCCTCTGAACCCTCTCTGAACCCCCTCTCTGAACCCTCTCTGAACCCTCTCTGAACCCTCTCTGAACCCTCTCTGAACCCCCTCTCTGAACCCCCTCTCTGAACCCCCTCTCTGAACCCCCTCTCTGAACCCTCTCTGAACCCTCTATGAACCCCCTCTGAACCCCCTCTCTGAACCCTCTCTGAACCCCCTCTCTGAACCCTCTCTGAACCCCCTCTCTGAACCCTCTCTGAACCCTCTCTGAACCCCCTCTCTGAACCCTCTCTGAACCCCCTCTCTGAACCCTCTCTGAACCCTCTCTGAACCCTCTCTGAACCCCCTCTCTGAACCCTCTCTGAACCCCCTCTCTGAACCCTCTCTGAACCCCCTCTCTGAACCCTCTCTGAACCCCCTCTGAACCCCCTCTGAACCCCCTCTGAACCCTCTCTGAACCCCCTCTCTGAACCCCCTCTGAACCCTCTATGAACCCCCTCTGAACCCCCTCTGAACCCTCTCTGAACCCTCTCTGAACCATCTCTGAACCCTCTCTGAACCCCCTCTCTGAACCCTCTCTGAACCCTCTCTGAACCCCCTCTGAACCCTCTATGAACCCCCTCTGAACCCTCTCTGAACCCCCTCTGAACCCTCTCTGAACCCCCTCTCTGAACCCTCTATGAACCCCCTCTGAACCCTCTCTGAACCCCCTCTGAACCCTCTCTGAACCCCCTCTCTGAACCCCCTCTGAACCCTCTATGAACCCCCTCTGAACCCCCTCTGAACCCTCTCTGAACCCTCTCTGAACCCTCTCTGAACCCCCTCTGAACCCCCTCTGAACCCTCTCTGAACCCCCTCTCTGAACCCCCTCTGAACCCTCTATGAACCCCCTCTGAACCCCCTCTGAACCCTCTCTGAACCCTCTCTGAACCCTCTCTGAACCCTCTCTGAACCCCCCCTCTGAACCCTCTCTGAACCCTCTCTGAACCCCCTCTGAACCCTCTCTGAACCCCCTCTGAACCCTCTCTGAACCCTCTCTGAACCCTCTCTGAACCCCCTCTCTGAACCCCCTCTGAACCCTCTATGAACCCCCTCTGAACCCCCTCTGAACCCTCTATGAACCCCCTCTGAACCCCCTCTGAACCCTCTCTGAACCCTCTCTGAACCCTCTCTGAACCCTCTCTGAACCCTCTCTGAACCCTCTCTGAACCCCCTCTGAACCCCCTCTGAACCCCCTCTGAACCCTCTCTGAACCCTCTCTGAACCCCCTCTGAACCCCCTCTGAACCCCCTCTGAACCCTCTCTGAACCCCCTCTCTGAACCCTCTCTGAACCCTCTCTGAACCCTCTCTGAACCCTCTCTGAACCCCCTCTCTGAACCCTCTCTGAACCCTCTCTGAACCCCCTCTCTGAACCCTCTCTGAACCCTCTCTGAACCCCCTCTGAACCCTCTCTGAACCCCCTCTGAACCCTCTCTGAACCCTCTCTGAACCCTCTCTGAACCCTCTCTGAACCCTCTCTGAACCCCCTCTGAACCCTCTCTGAACCCTCTCTGAACCCTCTCTGAACCCTCTCTGAACCCTCTCTGAACCCCCTCTCTGAACCCTCTCTGAACCCTCTCTGAACCCCCTCTGAACCCTCTCTGAACCCTCTCTGAACCCTCTCTGAACCCTCTATGAACCCTCTCTGAACCCTCTCTGAACCCTCTCTGAACCCCCTCTCTGAACCCCCTCTCTGAACCCCCTCTGAACCCTCTATGAACCCCCTCTGAACCCCCTCTGAACCCTCTCTGAACCCTCTCTGAACCCTCTCTGAACCCTCTCTGAACCCTCTCTGAACCCTCTCTGAACCCCCTCTCTGAACCCCCTCTGAACCCTCTCTGAACCCTCTCTGAACCCCCTCTCTGAACCCTCTCTGAACCCTCTCTGAACCCTCTATGAACCCCCTCTGAACCCCCTCTGAACCCTCTCTGAACCCTCTCTGAACCCTCTCTGAACCCTCTCTGAACCCTCTCTGAACCCTCTCTGAACCCTCCAAACTCGGGATTTTGAATGAGGCCATCAAATGTTTGTGTGAGCTCTTACACCCAATGCTCTATAGCAGCGGTTCCCAAAATGTTTTGGCCGTGCACCCCCTGTCACCTCCCGACCTAGCTGACGCACCCCCCAAAGGGGTTTCTGTTAGAAAAAATTGTTGCTGATCTCCGTGCACAGATTTTATTTTTAATTTTATCTCTTCCCACGGCGACTATGGATAGGGAATTTCTTTATTTAATTAAAATGTTCACGACAACATGGATGCATGTACTCTGCCAGCATGTTTAATATCCATAATACTAAAGGTTTGACTAAGATTTTTATGAAATTTTATTGTAAAAAAATAAAAATTATATATTATTTTTTTTATTTTTTATTTTTTTTTACCACCATTAGCCTTTTCATGTCACGCACCACCTAGAGGGCGCTCACGCACCACCGTTTGGGAACCACTGCTCTATAGGGTCCTTATCACACTGTGTTCTGTTAGGTCTTCCCTAACGAGGAGACACCTCCATTGACTTCAATTCATCTTAAGGTGTATTTCCTTCATTTACCAGCTGTTATCTGAACCATATTGATCAGCATACACTCTTATACATTCTGATCATCTTTTCTTTTCTGTAAACAGTTATATATTTTTAGGGCTCCTTCCGATTAGAATAATTTACCAAATAATTTACTAGAAAAATAGCTGCTCATGCTTAGAATTTTTTTTTTGTGTTCCATTGTTTTTGTTTTGTTATGTAAACTTTTCTTTGTGTTGTTGTTGTTGCTTATTGTTGCTTACTATTATTCAATTGTCTTAGTATTGTGTTCCGTGTTGCATGACCCCCTTGAAAACGAGATGCTACATCTCAGTCTTTATCCTGAGAAACAAATAAAATAATGTCCACCAATTCTAGTTCAGACCTTCTAGCGATGCTAGAATATGAACCTCATTTGGAGAGAGGTCACAGAAAAATTATATGGCCTCATAACGTCAGAGCCCCATTCATTGGCTATCGAGCAGCGCCGACTTTACATCCCAGTGACATCACCGATCGGATGTTTCTCCCTCTGATTTCTAACTTTAACTTAAACTTAACTGTCCTGGAGCACAGGAAGAACATAATGTGAATTCTTAAAACTGGTGGTATTCCCCTTTAAATACATTTCAGAATCTCAAAATTCAGAATCTCTCTCTCTGTCTCTCTCTCTCTCTCTCTCTCTCTCTCTCTCTCTCTCTCTCTCTCTCTCTCTCTCTCTCTCTCTCTCTCTCTCTCTCTCTCTCTCTCTCTCTTTCTCTCTCTCTCTCTCTCTGTCTCACACATACAGGTGAGGGTCCAGGCATGTTCCAAGCCCTATTCGCTATGCTGAACAATGACACTGCCCAGGTGAGGTGTCAGAAGGTCTGGGAGGTGGTCGGAGCCGACCGGTATGAGGTCAACAACCTCCTGGATGACAAGTATCCGCACCGCGACCCCTACATAATCGTGACGGAAGCCCGGAAAATGGTGGGCCGAGTGTTTCCTTACAGCGCGGTCAGCCTCAACTGTGAGCACTTTGTCACCAAACTGCGGTACGGCAAGGCAGAGTCTCAACAGGTGGGTCAAAATGTGCAAATACTGTACTTGAGTATTTAGATGGTAAATGGTACATTTATCTATTATGGATGATAACATGACAATAGACCTCTCAGGAGTGACATATTTTCCGTCCGCTCCCAAGTCTCCAGGCTTTGCTGCAGCGATAGGAAAATGACTGTTAATAGATCGCTCCTAGCTTTGTCTGTGGTGGTCCATGCAGCCTGTGGTCCCGTGAACAAAGCCTCCTGATATACATTTCTCTCTCTGATAAGACGGGGGATTTAGAATTTTAAGCAGCAGTTTAAAGGAAGGCAGAAATCGTTAGCCAAAACTAGCTTAGCATTGCAGATCAGGTGACCCGACGTCACCGGCGTCAGTGCGTTCTCTGCGACACCTGGTCATTTAGGGTTAGTAGCGATTTGGCTTTTAAAAACTGGAACGGTAACAAAACATGAAATCCTTGGGTGAAACGCAATTGTCCCATTAACTCAACATGCAGCGTCAAGGGGAAACGTACTGGTAAACGGGAAAGGAAAACGGGAATACACACTGTGGAAATGAAATGTTTGAGTGCAACGATATTGTGACAATTAAGACACTTCCTAATTTTATTTTGACTGCATCATTGTCACAGCCAAGATTTTGTAAGGACTCATAATTTCTGATTTATTTATTTATGCCTTGTAGGACTGCTGCCATGGCCTATATGTGGAGAATTGTGGTCAGTCAATCACTTGTGCCTTGTCTCCACTAGCCAGGGTTTGTCTCCACTAGCCTGTCTGGCACACAGTGAGCGTATCCATTGTCTGTAGAAGCTGGCCAAACCTGGCTGGACCCTGGCTGAGACGGCCACCTTTCACAACATGGCCAGACCTGGGCAAAGCCAGAACTGTTGTATCATCGTGGTTTAGCTTGTGTACCACAGTTGGTGGTGTGAAATGTGAAAGGTTGCCTAGCAATGGAGACACAAACCCAACCGTACCATACCATGATTGTAAAGTGTTCGCGGGTGGGAAGCCGGTGGGAGTATGAGTCCTGGTCGTTGCAAGAAGTGACTCCAACTGGTCAGTCCGGGTGCCTGTTCAGCAGGGAGGAGATCTGGGGGAGAAAGCACGTTCTCCCAGTGAAACTCCTTACTCCAGACGGACAGTGCATTTTATATAGCGCTTTTATCCAAAGCACTTTACAATTTGTTCTTCACATTCACCCATTCACTCACACATTCACACACCGATGGCGGAGGAGACCATGCAAGATGCCAACCTGCTCATCGGGAGCAATTAGGGGTTAAGTGTCTTGCTCAAGGACACTTCGACACTTCGACAATTATCAGATGACCGCTCTACCTCCTGAGCCACTGTCGCCCCAGCTGGTAGTCTACACCCTCCCCAGAATGACAGTAGGGCAGCATGTGGTAGTCTACACCCTCCCCAGAATGACAGTAGGGCAGCATGTGGTAGTCTACACCCTCCCCAGACCGACAGTAGGGCAGCATTGGTAGTCTACACCCTCCCCAGACTGACAGTAGGGCAGTATGTGGTAGTCTACTCTACACCCTCCCCAGACTGAGAGTAGGGCAGCATGTGGTAGTCTACACCCTCCCCAGACCGACAGTAGGGCAGCATGTGGTAGTCTACACTCTCCCCAGACCGACAGTAGGGCAGCATGTGGTAGTCTACACCCTCCCCAGACTGACAGTAGGGCAGCATGTGGTAGTCTACACTCTCCCCAGACCGACAGTAGGGCAGCATGTGGTAGTCTACACTCTCCCCAGACCGACAGTAGGGCAGCATGTGGTAGTCTACACCCTCCCCAGACTGACAGTAGGGCAGTATGTGGTAGTCTACTCTACACTCTCCCCAGACCGACAGTAGGGCAGCATGTGGTAGTCTACACCCTCCCCAGACCGACAGTAGGGCAGCATGTGGTAGTCTACTCTACACTCTCCCCAGACCGACAGTAGGGCAACATGTGGTAGTCTACACTCTCCCCAGACCGACAGTAGGGCAGCATGTGGTAGTCTACACTCTCCCCAGACTGACAGTAGGGCAGTATGTGGTAGTCTACTCTACACTCTCCCCAGACCGACAGTAGGGCAGCATGTGGTAGTCTACACTCTCCCCAGACCGACTGTAGGGCAGCATGTGGTAGTCTACTCTACACTCTCCCCAGACCGACAGTAGGGCAGTATGTGGTAGTCTACTCTACACTCTCCCCAGACCGACAGTAGGGCAGCATGTGGTAGTCTACACCCTCCCCAGACTGACAGTAGGGCAGTATGTGGTAGTCTACTCTACACTCTCCCCAGACCGACAGTAGGGCAGCATGTGGTAGTCTACACTCTCCCCAGACCGACAGTAGGGCAGCATGTGGTAGTCTACACTCTCCCCAGACCGACAGTAGGGCAGCGACCAGGGTTGGAATTGGTATAACGACTAAATTGGGGTGATTAATCGAATTTAAATTATGATTTTGGCTTGCCACGATCATGAAAACAAGATAATCGAGATAAAACATGCCATGTTGCTCTCATTTTGTCTTGTGTTGTAAATGCCCCAGTACCTTCCATTGCAGAGACCTTCCATTCCACCTTCCAAAACTACATTACACAGCGAATGCCAGCTTCCTTCAAGCTAATGGCTTGTGGCTGAATTTCTTTTATTTCTCTTATTTTTCGGGATTATCTACCACAAAACTGAACGTTATTGGCATAGATTGGAGCACAGTTAGTTTGTCTACCTTCTGTGAACGTTTAGCAACCTATGGTGGCTTCGGGGGCCCTATGCAGCCACATAGTCCGCATATGGCAAGAAGCGGGCCTGCATGGTTGCAGCTTGTGTTGTCTAGTCATTTTGAACCGTCTGGTGATTTGTAGAAGATGACAGAAAGGCAGCCTTTGGTCTAGAAGAAATAAATTGTCATATGATGTTCTCAAATCAAATGTTTAATGATCGTGATCTCAATATCAATCTAAATAATCGTGATTATAGGAGAAATGGCAGAAAATCAAGTCTAAAAGTCTTACTAATGGCTGTGCTTCTCCTTACATGACAAACCAAAACTTAATGTACTACTTTAGCTAACCCTAAGTTAGCAAGTTCTTGGCAGAGTTGTATTACTTTTTTTCTTTTTTTCTTTTTCTTTTTTTTAATTTTTCCTCAGATTTTCTCCCCGTCCCTATTTTTTTGTCGTTGTGCCAATTCCCCCCCCCCCCCCCCCCTCCCCTACCTGGCTCTGTATGCATGTTCTCCTATGAGTCGGTACAAGGCCCCCCCCCCTCCCCTACCTGGCGCTGTATGCATGTTCTCCTATGAGTCGGTACAAGGCCCCCCCCCCTCCCCTACCTGGCGCTGTATGCATGTTCTCCTATGAGTCGGTACAAGGCGTCCCGAATCGATCACACGCTTCCTCCGAGACATGCGCCGATAGCCAGTGACGTATTTTCACTTGGCAGCGAGGACTCTCATTGGTGAAGCGTAACGCGTGGGAGGGCACGCTATCTCCACCAAGTCCTGCCCCGCTGAGCAAGCGCCGAGACCTGACCTGACCTGTAGGCGTAGCTGTCCACAACGCCAGATTCCCACCCTCCAGCTTTTCCCACCCCCTAATACAGCCAATTGCATTAGTGTGCGCGGCCAGCCAAGCTGGTGGCAACGCTGGGAGCTGGATTCGAACAGGCGAACCCAGTGTCTCCCAGCGTTGGTGACAAACGCAATCTCCGCTACGCCACCTGACCGCCTTGAGTTGTATTACTTTTAAGGCGAGACAGTACCCCCGAAATTTGTTGTCTTATTTCAAACTAGTGCCAATAAAATATCGAAAACAGACAATTAGTTGTTTATTTTACTTAATTTTGTCTGATTGTGTCCATAGTCAGATCACAATTACAATACAGAACTCAGACTCAGAACGAGTTTTTATGCATTTTACTTACACTCCATTTCCCTAGTAGCTACACACACCAAACTTTCCACATCTCTTCCCATCCATATGCTGCTTCTAATTACAGAAGGGTTTGTTTATATATCATTCATAGCCGGGTACATTACATTTTATACCAAAACTAGGCGAAAATCGATATTTTTTTATGACAGTAGACAGTATTTCCTGATGTATGGGCTGATAAGAGGACATAGCCACAATCCCTTCTGGAAAAAGTTTAGTTTTGCATATATAAACATAAAATTCAAAAAACTTGCAATATATTTTTTCTTGGTTTATACTGTATGTAGGCCTACATAACAAACTGGGAAAGTTTCATAGTGATATCTATTACATTTTTCTTTTTGCCTACTGTCTCGCCTTAAAAAGTCATCTTTGGTGTGAAATGACTTTGTGTTTCAGGTTCAGAGTTTCAGTCTGTTTAGTAATCAACCACCACGCATGTTTATGCTGTAGCCTGTCCCTGCATATTTTAAAAGCGTTGGTTTGTTTACCTATATGAAAAGCCGCTCTCTCCATATGGGTTCTGGCGGGTCCTCTAACCCTCCTCCTACTCTCCGTCTGTCCCCTGCTGCAGGTGGAGCAGGCCAAGGTGGGGCTGGCGCTGGGAGCCACCGCCGCTGTGGCCATAGCAGGGTTCAGTCTGCTGGGGGCCTTGCTGAGAGACGACGGAGAAGAGAAGAAGAAAGGAGACAAGAAGAAACCTCGCAAACGATACTGAGGGGACAGCTTGCTGGAGACCAAGTCCAGATCAGATGATGGGTGAACTCCTCATCCAATAGGGGTGGGAGGGGGTGGGGGGGGGGGATCCATACAGTGATAATATCGCAATATTTCACGGGCTGATATATTGATACGCTGATGCCGAGCATTGATATTTAGAAGAGACTTTTTTTTTTTGCTTGACAATCCCATTTTGCTGCAATAAAAATGTATGGAGTGAACGGACTTTACACTTTATCTTATTAGATAAAACAGATGATGTATATATTTTTTTATTGCAGATCTTGACAACGTTTTCCATTGGGGCCATAATTCGCAGTTGAAAAATAAATAATAATAATAATAATTATTATTATTATTCATTACATTTATATAGCGCTTTTCTAGACACTCAAAGCGCTCCCCACAATGTAGGGTGGAAATTGCCTCCTTCACCACCACTGGTAGCACCCAACCTTGGGCTACGCAGGCTCAATGGCTGCCATACACTGGCACCAGGCACACATCACACTACACAATGGCTGAACAGCTCAGGAGACAGGGTTTGATATCAGCCAATTAAGGGGAAGGGATGATTAGGTGGCCTTGATGTCAGATACCTGATTGGGAATTTGGCCAGGAACGTCGGGGAACCCCCTACTCTTTGCGATAGGCGTCCTGGGTTCTTTAACAACCGAGATTCAGTCCTCGGTTTAGTGTCTCATCCGAAGGACGGCACTTGTACAGTGTCCATATCACCATAACAGGGGCATTGTTACTGATTGGTCCAGAGGACAGAGTGCCCGCTGCTGGACAACAACACCACAACGGCCTTGACTGGGGCTCGAACCGGTGATATTCCGATCATGAGTCCGGAGCTCTACTCATGTAGCCACGCTGCTGGAAATCCCAATATATTAAAACATTGTGTCTCTAGTATCATGATAATATGGTATCGTGGGGCCTCTGTATATGTAACAATATTGTCCAAGGACATCAACTGTTTGAGACATTTGAATCGACTGGGTGATGACGGATGCCTTGTTTTTGCAGTTTGCAATCTTCTAAGTAAACCTTGATCCATATACGTCCTCTATATAGTAGTGTACATAGGTCCCAGTGCCTTCTCAGGACTTTAGAATGTCTATTTTTATCATGCACATACTATGTCTTTTTATTATCTGTTTTTTTATGTCTATTTTATTATTAGTATTATTGCACAATCGATGCGGGCATGACCACCCGCATTTCACTGTATGCCCTGGTATGTATGTGACAAATAAACCTCTTGAATCTTGAATCTCTAATTAGGTCTTATTGCTCATTTCAACTATTGAAAATATCTATTTATACTCTAAAATATGCAGCGAGGACTCATGATGTACATTATATCCAGCAGTGGGCTTCTAACTACTGTAGATTCACGCAGCCTGGAAATCTTGTTTTGTCAGGTTGGTTTGGTGAAGGGAAGCGGTTTTGTTTTCACTGATTCACTTCTGTTTGTAAAAGGTGTTCATAGATACAGTATATCTCGTGTTCTGTTTTGCACTCTAACCGTAGCTGTGACCTACCAGCAGCTACTGTTAATAATAATAATAATTCATTTAATTTATATAGCGCTTCTCAATAACCCGAAGTCGCTGACAGTAGTCGGGAGCAGGGGTACAAACAAAGAGGCGAAAGCAAAGAAACAAAACAAAACAACAAAGAAACAAAAACAAAGGAACATGAGACCATGGGGGGAACGGGGGAGACAGCCTGATGGCACAAAAAAAAAAAAAAAAAAAAAAGACTAGAGACATATCGATCAGGTTGGAGGGGAGGGGGGGGTTTAGGGGTGGGGGGGGTTGAAGGCAAGGGAGAACAGGTGGGTTTTGAGGCGAGCTTTGAAGGTGGAGAGTGTAGGGGAGTCTCTGATGGACTGGGGGAGGGAGTTCCAGAGTCGGGGTGCAGTGCGAGAGAAGGCCCGATCTCCAAAGTTTTTGAGCTTGGATGTCGGGACAGTGAGGGAGGCAGTGGAGGAGGACCGGAGGGAACGGGTTGGGCGGTAGGGGAGAAGGAGATCAGTCAGGTAGGGGGGGGCCAGGCTGTGGAGGGCTTTGAAGGTGAGGAGTAGTGTTTTAAAGTTAATGCGGTGTTTGATGGGGAGCCAGTGGAGGGAGTGGAGGACAGGAGTGATGTGTTCGCGGGACCGGGTGTTAGTGAGGAGGCGGGCGGCTGAATTTTGGACCATTTGCAGTTTATGGAGGGAGCGGGAGGTGATACCAGTGAGGAGGGAGTTGCAGTAGTCCAGGCGGGAGGAGATGAAGGCGTGAATGAGGGATTCAGCAGCGGGGGGGGAGAGGCAGTGACGGATTTTTGCGATGTTGCGGAGGTGAAAGTAGGATGTTTTGACGATGGAGCGGACGTGGGGGTCAAATGAGAGGGTGGGGTCAAGGAGGACACCAAGGTTGCGGACTAGGGGGGAGGGGGTGATGGTGGAGTCGTTGATGGTGAGTGTGATGGGTCCGGATCTGGTGAGGGTGATTTTGGTGCCAATGATGAGGAGTTCAGTCTTGTCACTGTTGAGTTTGAGGAAGTTGTGGGTCATCCAAGTTTGGAGTTCGGTGATGCATGATTCAATGTGACTGAGGGGTGGGCTGTGGGGGGATTGTGTACTGATGTATATTTGGGTGTCGTCAGCGTAACAGTGGAAGTTGAGGTGGTATTTGCGGATGATGTGACCAAGGGGGAGAATGTAGCAGATGAAGAGCAGGGGGCCAAGGACTGAGCCTTGGGGGACCCCCTGTGTGACTGGGGAGGGGGGGGAGGTGTGGCCGGAGAGGGAGATGAATTGGTGTACACATCAGTCCGCCCTTCCACCCTTTGGTCCATCTGTCAGTGAGTCCTTATTTCACTTGGCAGGGGACGGACGAGGACGGGTTAACTACAATGAGAGTCAAAGGAACATCATTGACCAGGTCCCCAGGGGCCACAGCAGAAGCACCACATATCCCTACAATATAATTAAAAATGTCATTTCATTTCAAAACTTTATTTAGATGAAAGGTAACTGAGGTTTCCCTCATTCACAGTCACGTCAAGTGTACATACAGAGTTGAGCAAAAAAAAGGCATATAAAATCACATGCTGCCCTACTGAATATACAATCATAATAGTTAGACATGTAAGGATAACAATCAATTAAAACATGTACAACTTGATTGACAAAGGTTGGAGATCAAGTTTTATACTCTGCAACAGAGGGGAGAATCTCAAGCTTTAACCCTTTTCCTCCTACGGTTCCATATATGACCATATTCTGAGCTTGACCTTCATGGGTTTGTGATGGATTAAACAGTGTTCTGGATTTTCCTACAATGGATTATTGATTGTAAATTGAACCCTTGCAGCACTGAAGAACCATTATGAATCTGTGTTAGAAAATGTTTTGGATCTAAATCACTTGGAGTTTGAAAGTGATATCAGAAGAAACGACTCAACCTCGGCTGTCTTTAACTATGAGTGAACACAACGCATTGTAACGTTAACGCAGCTGTCAACTGTACTTTACTATGGAATACATGTATTATTATCGCAACGCGTCGTCACAGACTAAACAGTGTTCTGGATTTTCCTACAATGGATTATTGATTGTAAATTGAACCCTTGCACTGAAGAACCATTATGAATCTGTGTTAGAAAATGTTTTGGATCTAAATCACTTGGAGTTTGAAAGTGATATCAGAAGAAACTACTCAACCGTCCTCGGCTGTCTTTAACTATGAGTGAACACAACACTCTAACTTACCATGTTTAGATAATGAAGTACTCAACCTCTACTGTATTTAACTATGAGTGAACACAACACTCTAACTTACCATGTTTAGATAATAAAGTACTCAACCTCTACTTGTCTACTGTCTGACTGAACACAACACACTAACTAGGAAAATCCAGAACACTGTTTAGTCTGTGACGACGCGTCGTGATAATAATACATGTATTCCATAGTAAAGTACAGTTGACAGCTGCGTTAACGTTACAATGCGTTGTGTTCACTCATAGTTAAAGACAGCCGAGGTTGAGTAGTTTCATCTGATATCACTTTCAAACTCCAAGTGATTCGTTGCAATGTACGCGGAAATGCTGCGTTGTGTTGCAATGTACTACATGCATTTGTCTGAGCGGGGCGAAAGGAAAGGCGCATTACCGTACTGGCGTGCGGTGACGAATGCGGAAGCATTCTTGCACTCTTCCGCTGGCAATAAGCTACACGCAGAGGGGCATCATAGCTAAATGCAGATGTTCCGAGCAAACTCAAGGGACCTTAACTCATTGGACGCCACCGCTTAAGTGCGCCAGAGGGCGGTAGAACGCCATCGCTTTAAACAATGGGAGGAGTGGGAGATTTGCGAGTGCTTAAAATATATCTTAAATTATGGCTAGGGGTCTAACACACCCGTCGCTTATCAACGAGTTGCTTGCAGTCAACATGTACAAAACGGATAGTTTTTTCATCCGTACATTTCCGTTTTATACCGTTTTGAATACGAGTATAGTTTTGGTGATTTCTAGTCATTCCAGAGAAAGACGCGATAATAGCCCTTTAGTGGAATACACAAAACACGTTGTCATTTTTCGGCTGATTTATTAATCGTTTTCAAATAAACGCTAGATTATCGATAGTATATTATGTGTCCTCATGCACGATACAGAAGCGGGCTGAAAAATCGCGTATCCGTGCATTGGTCTGCGCCAACGGCACACACACACACACACACACACAGACACATTTACATTTACATGTAGTCATTTAGCTGACGCTTTTATCCAAAGCGACTTACAAGTTCTGTACGACAAGACAGCAAGAAGGGTACAACTCTATCAGCTGAGTAACAATGTTCATCAAAGTGTTGCGTGTTACAATGTAGGTTAGTTTATTAGGACAAGTGCATGACAGTAAGGTTAGTCAGGGTTAGATTTTTTATTTTTATATCATTTCAGATAATGGTTGAAGAAGTGAGTCTTTAGTCGACGGCGAAAGATTGGACGGGTTTCGGCTGTCCTAACTGGGATGGGTAGTTCATTCCACCATTGTGGGGCAAGGACTGAGAATAGGCGGCTTCTCTTTGATGACCCTCCGGGAGCTTGGATAGGAGTAGGTCTGAGGCGGCCAGAAGATGCAGAGCGTAGGGGTCTTGAGGGTGTGTAGTTAGAGACCATTGACCGGAGGTAGGCGGGAGCGGTTCCCTTTGCCGCACGGTATGCTAGGTCGAGGGCCTTGAAGCGGATATGTGCAGCAATGGGGAGCCAGTGCAGGTCCCTAAGAAGTGGGGTGACATGGGCCGACCTCGGTAGGTTTGAGATCAGGCGGGCCGCTGCGTTTTGAATGAGTTGAAGAGGCTTGGTGGCAGTGGCCGGGAGGCCAGCTAGCAGTGCGTTGCAGTAGTCGAGGCGGGAGATGACTGTTGATTGGACGAGGAGTTGGGTGGCTTCTTTTGTCAGGAAGGGGCGTATCCTTCTGACGTTGCTCAGGAGGAATCTGCAGGTTCTGGTTGTCGCTGCGATGTGAGCAGAGAAGTTCAACTGGTCGTCGAGGACAACACCAAGGTTCTTGGCGGTCAGGGACGCGGTCACAGCTGCATTCTCAATTGTGATGGAGAGGTCGGTCAGGGGGGAGGATTTGGCCGGCAGGTGGAGCAATTCTGTTTTGCTTAGGTTCAGTTTGAGGTGGTTGGTCGTCATCCAGGCGGAGATGTCGGACAGACAGGCCGAGATCCGCTCAGAGACGTGGATATCTGAGGGAGGGAAGGAGAGGAAGAGTTGAGTATCATCGGCATAACAATGATATGAGAAGCCATGAGACGTGATAATGTTACCCAGTGATTTAGTGTAGAGGGAGAAGAGAAGGGGTCCTAGGACCAAGCCCTGGGGGACACCCAGACACTTGGTAGGAGCGGTCGTTGAGGTATGATGTCAGCCATGTCAGCGCAGATCCAGCCACTCCCATTCCTGCGAGGGCCGCGAGGAGGATCTGATAGTTGACTGTGTCGAAGGCTGCAGATAGATCTAGGAGAATCAGGACAGAGGAGAGGCCTTTCGCTTTTGCTAAGTGAAGTGCCTCTGTGACCGCAATGAGGGCTGTCTCTGTGGAGTGGCCAGTCCGGAAGCCAGACTGATTGGGGTCTAGGAGGTCATTCTGTAAGAGATAAGCAGTAAGTTGGTTGGATACAGCACGTTCAAGTGTTTTAGAAAGGAAGGAGAGAAGAGAGACAGGACGATAGTTGGCTATGACGGTGGGGTTCAGGGTTTGTTTTTTTATGAGGGGCGTGACTCTGGCTTGTTTTAGGGAGGTGGGGACCACCCCCGAGTTGAGTGAGGAGTTGATGGTTGCAGTTAGGAATGGGAGGATGTCTGGTGCTATGGTCTGGAGGAGTGGGGAGGGTAGCTGGTCCAGCTGGCATGTAGTCGGACGGTTCGACGTTACCAGTGTGTCTCGGCTTCTGTAATGGGAGAGAAAGACACGTTGTGATCGCTGTGAAAGAAACATCTGATTACGTTACATCTGTGTTACATCGCAACCCCTGTGTGACATCACCGCCCCTGTGTGACATCACCGCCCCTGTGTGACATCACCGCCCCTGTGTGACATCGCTGGCCCTGTGTGACATCACCGCCCCTGTGTGACATCGCTGGCCCTGTGTGACATCGCGCCCCCTGTGTGACATCATGACCCCTGTGTTACATCACCGCCCCTGTGTTACATTGCCGCCCCTGTGTGACATCACCTCCCCTGTGTGACATCGCCGCCCCTGTGTGACATCGCAGCCCCTGTGTGACATCGCAGCCCTTGGCCCTCCACTTCCAAAGCGCCGGGCGGCTCCCTCTGGTATGTGAACGCGGCCGGCGCGGTGGCGTGGAGGAGGGGAAGCCTGTGGACGGCATGAGCAGAGTTTCTCTTGCAACCTAGTTATGGGCTTAGCGGGTGTTTATCCCGGAGTCGGTACTTGCCAGCATTGTACTTGCATCACAATCTAACACTGTTCACATGCGCGGACCCCCGTTAGAGTTGAGGCGCAGGTGGGCCAGGGAGAATTCACATGATCTGCATGCCGTGTGTGTGTGTGTGCACGCGTGTGCATGTGTGTGTGTGTGTGTGTGTGCGTGTGTGCGTGCGTGTGTGTGTGTGTGTGTGAATTGACAGCTGACTGAAGTATCACCATGACATGCGTGCGTGTGCATGTGTGTGTGTGTGGACTGGCAGCTGAGTGAAGTAACACCCTGATGTGCATGTATGTACATGCGTACAGTGTGTGTGTGTGTGTGTGTGTGTGTGTGTGTGTGTGTGTGTGTGTGTGTGTGTGTGTGTGTGCGTGTGTGTGTGTGTGTGCGTGTGTGTGCGTGCGTGTGTGTGTGTACCGTATGTAACGCGTGTGTGCATGAATGTACGTGCGTGCGCATGTGTGCGGCTGTATGTGTGTGGGGCGACAGCTGAGCTGAAGTATCCCCATAATGTGTGCATCCCCCGACCCCCCCCCTTCCCCCCAGAGGCCCTCGCTCCCCCAGCTGGCCCTCTGTGAAGGGTCGGCCAGGCCCCCAGGAACAGCCAGGCCCTAGGGCCCGGGGCCAGGGCAGTAAAGCTGGGAGCAGGTGGGGGCAGCTGGGCTTCTCCCCGGTTCCCCAGAAGCAGCACAGCACCCCGCATTGTTCCCCAGGTCGGTGCCCCGAGAGCCCCATGAAATCCAGGGGAGGCTGCGGCGGAGGCTGCGGCCCGCGATGGGACCGGCTCCAGAGTTAATAAATAGGGATGCTCGATATTGGCTTTTTTACCGATACCGATATTCCGATATTGACCTGCTCTTAATTTCCGATACCGATATCAACCGATACCAATATATGCAGGGTTTCCCCCCAATTTTTTATTTTTTTATAATTTCAGGTAACTAATAATTTCACTGGATGCATTCAAAAGGCTTTCTAAATGTAAGCATTATCTGTGCAAAATATGATCATTAAAAAAGTAAAAATTAACATTACATATCTCTTGTTGTTGAATTAAACCAACATGCATACTTTTGACAATAAATAAAATAAGAATTGGTTCTTACTTGCTTGCCTGGGTAAATAAAGGTTAAATAAATGTAAAAAAATATATATATATATTGTTATTGTGTTTTTTTTCTTTTTTACCGATACCGATATTTTCCGATATCACATTTTACTGCCGATATCGGCCGATAATATCGGTCGGCCAATAATATCGGACATCCCTAATAATAAACCACATAGTGTTTAGGTCCGGGGGGTCCGGGAGAGGAAGCCCCTTCACGGGGAGAGGATGACTACGTGGGGCTGCGGAGAGTGGACTTGTGTTAAATGGTAAATGGCTGCATTTATAGAGCAGCTTTTATCCAAAGCGCTTTACAATTTTGTTCCTCACATTTGACCCATTCACTCACACATTCACACACACTGATGATTTGATTTGATTTGATTTGATTTTATTAGGGATCCCCATTAGCTGGTGCGATAGCAACCAGCTAGTCTTCCTGGGGTCCACACACAAAAAACATACAAAAACAATCACTTTTGCAAAAAAAAATAAAGATTATTAAAAGTCAGTACACACAATGCATAATGAACCTACTGTAACAATTAATATAGCTAAAATTACATTTGTGTAAAACAAAAACAAAAAATTATGGCGGAGGCGACCATGCGAGGTGCCAACCTGCTCAGCGGGAACAGTTGGGAGTTAAGTGTCTTGCTCAAGGACACTTCAACACACTGCCCACGGAGGAGCTGGAATCAAACCGGGAACCTCCGGATTACCAGACCACTGCTCTACCATATAGTACCTCCCGAGCCACTGTCGCCCCCGCGTTACTCGATGATCGCTCAGGAAATCGATTTACTTTTCCAATCGATTCCAATTCCACAGTTGATTCCTACAGTTGACCCTTTCACTGCCACGCGACAGGAGAAGGTTAACCCTTTTACTATCACACAACCGACGTATTGTCACAGTGAAAGGGTTAACCGGCTGTCGTGTGGCAGTGAAAGGGTTAAGAAAGAAAAGTATCCTGGTATTTCCAAAAAGAAAAGCGTCACGGTATTTCCGTACTTTCTTGGTCACTACCATGATATTATCATTGGGATCATGGTTTAAATGTTATTATATAACACGGTATTATTTATCAATGCAAAAGTGTTACTGTGGTAATACATCACTTCTACTGTGACGGTACCACGGTCTGATTATTTACACAAAGGCCGGGGCGGCACCGTGGAGAGTCCCAAAGTGCATCAAACTACCATCAAAGTGCCATCAAACTACCATCAAAGTGCCATCAAACTACCATCAAAGTGCCATCAAACTACCATCAAAGTGCCATCAAACTACCATCAAAGTGCCATCAAACTACCATCAAAGTGCCATCAAACTACCATCAAAGTGCCATCAAACTACCATGATGCTTTTTGGTCCGGGTACTAATAGTCCCATCGTGCACCAGCAGGGAAAGGAACTGATAATGACTTTTGGATGAGAGAAAGGGGGGGGGGGGAGTTCAAGTCACCATTGTGTCGACGAATGAATTACAACAGAACAGATGAAAGACCATGTATATAAAAGAGCTTGTGATAAAAAGCCAATGTTTAAAAGCCAGCCTGGGAGGAAAACAGGCTACCTTCAGGGCGTCTGTGTCGGGGCTGAATATATGGCCGCCCACTCAGCTTCCCATCACTGTTAACTTCTCACATTCAAGTTCCTAAAGAGAGAGAGGGGGGGGGGGGGGGGGGGGCACCAGGGGTGGCTTTTTTTTAAACCCCCCCAAATCTCTCCCATTCGGTACAAAGATGTTATTGAGCTCCGGGTCTCTTGCACCTGCTCTGTCCGTGGAGGAGATGGCAGAGGCACTTCCTGTGGTCTAAAAAATGCTCGACAGGGAACAACGGCTCGGCACCTCCCTCTGCACAAAAAAACACCCCCCCCTCACACCGCCACCCGACCCCCACCCAACCCCACGCGTTTTAAAGGAGGGAGTCACCGAACGGCTGCTGCGGTCGGTCCAGATAAGTCGAGGAATGAGGGCCAGTGGCAACTTTGTTCGTCCTGTGTGGGGCCTTTTTTTATGTGTGTGAGGAGAGGTTTTGTGTGAGGAGAGGTTTTGGGTGAGGAGGAGAGAGGGGTGGTGGGTGGTGGGTGGTGGGTGGTGGTGGGGGGTGTGGAAGGGTGGGGGGGGGTGTCAACAGGGACCACATAAAGGACAGAGTCAGTGGGGACGGGTTAGTGATGAGAGGCAGTGGCACAGTGGGTTGGACCACCCTAAATGTAAGGCTTTCTGGGCACCGATACCCGTCGGTTTCAGGTGGCAGCGGTTGGAGTCCTTTGGAGTTGGAGTCCACACACACACACACACACACCCACCCCCCTCCTGGCGTATACAATGGGGAACTGTTTCGGCAGGACCGGGGGTCTGCCTCCAAGCCCGTTGACAGAGAGAGATTAGAATAACAATGGCTCCGGGTTAATGATGTTTGTGCCGCTAAAGAAACAAAGTCGTTACTAAATAAGCCATTAGAGCCTTAAAGTCAGAGAGGCAGTGAGAGGGTTTGTTTAGAAGCCCGCTGCCCACAGAATCCTAAACGCAGACAGCGCCGCGTACGACCACAGGAGGCGTACCACCACAGGACTCACATGACCACAGGACATGTACCACCACAGGACATGTACAACCACAGGGCGCGTACGACCACAGGAGGCGTACCACCACAGGACTCACATGACCACAGGAGGCGTACCACCACAGGACTCACATGACCACAGGAGGCATACGACCACAGGACTCACATGACCACAGGACATGTACGACCACAGGGCGCGTACGACCACAGGAGGCGTACCACCACAGGACTCACATGACCACAGGAGGCGTACCACCACAGGACTCACATGACCACAGGACATGTACCACCACAGGACGCACATGACCACAGGAGGCATACGACCACAGGACTCACATGACCACAGGACATGTACGACCACAGGACATGTACCACCACAGGACGCACATGACCACAGGACATGTACGACCACAGGACATGTACGACCACAGGAGGCATACGACCACAGGACTCACATGACCACAGGAGGCGTACGACCACAGGACGCACATGACCACAGGAGGCGTACGACCACAGGACTCACATGACCACAGGAGGCGTACGACCACAGGAGGCGTACCACCACAGGACATGTACCACCACAGGACTCACATGACCACAGGAGGCGTACGACCACAGGAGGCGTACCACCACAGGAGGCGTACCACCACAGGACTCACATGACCACAGGAGGCGTACCACCACAGGACTCACATGACCACAGGAGGCGTACCACCACAGGACATGTACCACCACAGGACTCACATGACCACAGGAGGCGTACCACCACAGGACATGTACCACCACAGGACATGTACCACCACAGGACATGTACCACCACAGGAGGCGTACCACCACAGGACATGTACCACCACAGGAGGCGTACCACCACAGGACATGTACCACCACAGGACATGTACCACCACAGGACATGTACCACCACAGGAGGCGTACCACCACAGGACATGTACCACCACAGGACATGTACCACCACAGGACATGTACCACCACAGGACATGTACCACCACAGGACATGTACGACCACAGGACGCGTACGACCACAGGAGGCGTACCACCACAGGACACGTACCACCACAGGACTCACATGACCACAGGAGGCGTACCACCACAGGACTCACATGACCACAGGACATGTACCACCACAGGACATGTACCACCACAGGACATGTACGACCACAGGACGCGTACGACCACAGGACACGTATGACCACAGGACGCGTACGACCACAGGACATGTACGACCAGACGACTGCTCTACCTCCTGAGTCACTGTTGACCCACTACATATACTTCTCTGTACTTACCTGCAGATAGTCCCTTACTATATCTATATCTGTACATATCCTACTCTTACTAGTTACGCTGCTGGCCAGTAGTAGTCATACTGTCTCTATTTATATAATACAACTCTGTACATACATCTGATTAGCACTACACTCAGTAGTACTAATTTGCAGAGGTGTAAAAAGTACAGAGAAATTATACTCAAGTGAAAGTATGGGTACCGTCTCAAAACCGTACTCGAGTAAAAGTCAGTATCTGGCTAAAAACACACTTGAGTAAAAGTCAAAAGGTTTCTACTTTTAAACGTACTTAAGTACTAAAAAGTTAAAGTTAAAACTTTTTTTTATTGCAAGGGATAGACCAGGCGTCTCAAACGCATTCCATCGTGGGCCAAGTTTTCATTTGATATGAAATTATTCTTCTGATAGCAGGTATTTAATCAAAGATCCCCGCTTTGTAGTCTTGCACAAGGACCAATCAGCATGGGTATGGGCGGGTTCATTTTCCATTGATGGGGATTTGATTGGCTGTTTTTAAATAAAGTGCGGCCGCAGGATTAATAACGTTAACGTTAGTTTGGCCAGAGAAACAAATATACTAATTAAAATAGTTGGGAGATTTGTACTTTGTAGGTCTGCATTTTAAATGTAAGGAGTAAAAAGTATGTTTTTTTTCCTCTGAAATGTAATTGAGTAAAAGTACAAGTATACAAACCTAATAATATTCGAGTAAAGTACAAATCCCCCAAAACAGTACTTAAGTATTGTAACAAAGTACAATTACTCAAGTACTTTACACCCCTGCTCATTTGTATTATGTTGTACTCAGTTTAACCACCTGTACATTGTATATTGCTGTTGCACTTTACATTTGCACTCTGGTTGGATGCCAAACTTATTTTCCTTGTACTGTACTTGTGCTGCATGATGACAATATACATTTGAAATCTAATCTAACCTTTTGTTTTTCGTGAGACTCTTCCCCTTCATTCAGTTCCACTCGACGGCTCCGAGCAGCAGGCAGAGCGGAGGCTGAACGGGCAGAGAGAGGAGGCTGAACGGGCAGAGAGGAGGCTGAACGGGCAGAGAGGAGGCTGAACGGGCAGAGAGCGGAGGCTGAACGGGCAGAGAGAGGAGGCTGAACGGGCAGAGAGAGGAGGCTGAACGGGCAGAGAGAGGAGGCTGAACGGGCAGAGAGAGGAGGCTGAACGGGCAGAGAGGAGGCTGAACGGGCAGAGAGCGGAGGCTGAACGGGCAGAGAGCGGAGGCTGAACGGGCAGAGAGAGGAGGCTGAACGGGCAGAGAGAGGAGGCTGAACGGGCAGAGAGAGGAGGCTGAACGGGCAGAGAGAGGAGGCTGAACGGGCAGAGAGAGGAGGCTGAACGGGCAGAGAGAGGAGGCTGAACGGGCAGAGAGAGAGGAGGCTGAACGGGCAGAGAGCGGAGGCTGAACGGGCAGAGAGAGGAGGCTGAACGGGCAGAGAGAGGAGGCTGAACGGGCAGAGAGAGGAGGCTGAACGGGCAGAGAGAGGAGGCTGAACGGGCAGAGAGGAGGCTGAACGGGCAGAGAGAGGAGGCTGAACGGGCAGAGAGGAGGAGGCTGAACGGGCAGAGAGAGGAGGCTGAACGGGCAGAGAGGAGGCTGAACGGGCAGAGAGCGGAGGCTGAACGGGCAGAGAGAGGAGGCTGAACGGGCAGAGAGAGGAGGCTGAACGGGCAGAGAGAGGAGGCTGAACGGGCAGAGAGAGGAGGCTGAACGGGCAGAGAGAGGAGGCTGAACGGGCAGAGAGCGGAGGCTGAACGGGCAGAGAGAAGAGGCTGAACGGGCAGAGCGGAGGCTGAACGGGCAGAGAGAGGAGGCTGAACGGGCAGAG
The DNA here is from genome assembly GCF_963971535.1 of Notolepis coatsorum. Taxonomy (NCBI): domain Eukaryota; kingdom Metazoa; phylum Chordata; class Actinopteri; order Aulopiformes; family Paralepididae; genus Notolepis; species Notolepis coatsorum. Next base: position 17,989,873 of record NC_140167.1, on the reverse strand, counting down.
AGAGGAGGCTGAACGGGCAGAGAGGAGGAGGCTGAACGGGCAGAGAGAGGAGGCTGAACGGGCAGAGAGAGGAGGCTGAACGGGCAGAGAGAGGAGGCTGAACGGGCAGAGAGAGGAGGCTGAACGGGCAGAGAGAGGAGGCTGAACGGGCAGAGAGAGAGGAGGCTGAACGGGCAGAGAGCGGAGGCTGAACGGGCAGAGAGCGGAGGCTGAACGGGCAGAGAGCGGAGGCT
>NC_140167.1:17925166-17989440 GCF_963971535.1 Notolepis coatsorum | reverse complement strand
CCCCCAAGCTAGCTCATACGTCTAGTGTGAGAGAGCCCCCCACCCAGCTAGCTCATACTGTCTTAGTGTGAGAGAGCCCCCCCCCCCCCAGGCAAGCTCATACTGTCTTAGAGTGAGAGAGCCCCCCCCCCCCCAAGGCTAGCTCATACTGTCTTAGTGTGAGAGAGCCCCCCCCCCCCCACCCAAGCTAGCTCATACTGTCTTAGTGTGAGAGAGCCCCCCCCCCCCCACCCAAGCTAGCTCATCCTGTCTTAGAGTGAGAGAGCCCCCCCCACCCACCCAGCCTAGCTCATAACTGTCTTAGTGTGAGAGATCCCCCCCCCCCCCACCCAGCTAGCTCATACGGTCTTAGTGTGAGAGACCCCCCCCACCCAGCTAGCTCATTACTGTCTTAGTTGAGAGAGCCCCCCCCCCCCACCCAGACTAGCTCATACTGTCTTAGTGTGAGAGAGCCCCCCCCCCCCACCCCAGGCTAGCTCATACTGTCCTTAGTGTGAGAGAGCCCCCCCCCCCAAGCTAGCTCATACTGTCTTAGTGTGAGAGAGCCCCCCCCCCCCCACCCAAGCTAGCTCATACTGTCTTAGTGTGAGAGAGCCCCCCCCCCACCCAGGCTAGCTCATACTGTCTTAGAGTGAGAGAGCCCCCCCCCCCCCCAGCTAGCTCATACTGTCTTAGTGTGAGAGAGCCCCCCCCCCCCCACCCAGGCTAGCTCATACTGTCTTAGTGTGAGAGAGCCCCCCCCCCCCAGGCTAGCTCATACTGTCTTAGTGTGAGAGAGCCCCCCCCCCCCACCCAGGCTAGCTCATACTGTCTTAGTGTGAGAGAGCCCCCCCCCCCCCAGGCTAGCTCATACTGTCTTAGTGTGAGAGAGCCCCCCCCCCCACCCAGGCTAGCTCATACTGTCTTAGTGTGAGAGAGCCCCCCCCCCCCCCAGGCTAGCTCATACTGTCTTAGTGTGAGAGAGCCCCCCCCCCCACCCAGGCTAGCTCATACAGGTGTCTTAGTGTGAGAGAGCCCCCCCCCCCACCCAGGCTAGCTCATACTGTCTTAGTGTGAGAGAGCCCCCCCCCACCCAGGCTAGCTCATACTGTCTTAGTGTGAGAGAGCCCCCCCCCCCCACCCAGCTAGCTCATACTGTCTTAGTGTGAGAGAGCCCCCCCCCCCCCCCAGGCTAGCTCATACTGTCTTAGTGTGAGAGAGCCCCCCCCCCACCCAGGCTAGCTCATACTGTCTTAGTGTGAGAGAGCCCCCCCCCCCACCCAGCTAGCTCATACCTGTCTTAGTGTGCAGAGAGCCCCCCCCCCCCCCCAGGCTAGCTCATACTGTCTTAGTGTGAGAGAGCCCCCCCCCCCACCCAGCTAGCTCATACTGTCTTAGTGTGAGAGAGCCCCCCCCCCCCCCCAGGCTAGCTCATACTGTCTTAGTGTGAGCAGAGCCCCCCCCCCCCACCCAGGCTAGCTCATACTGTCTTAGTGTGAGAGAGCCCCCCCCCCCCCCAGGCTAGCTCATACTGTCTTAGTGTGAGAGAGCCCCCCCACCCAGGCTAGCTCATACTGTCTTAGTGTGAGAGAGCCCCCCCCCCACCCAAGCTAGCTCATACTGTCTTAGAGTGAGAGAGCCCCCCCCCCCCACCCAGGCTAGCTCATACTGTCTTAGTGTGAGAGAGCCCCCCCCCCCCCCCCAAGCTAACTCATACTGTCTTAGTGTGAGAGAGCCCCCCCCCACCCAGGCTAGCTCATACTGTCTTAGTGGTGAGGAGAGCCCCCCCCCCCCCAAGCTAGCTCATACTGTCTTAGTGTGAGAGAGCCCCCCCCCCCCAAGCTAGCTCATACTGTCTTAGTGTGAGAGCCCCCCCCCCACCCAGGCTAGCTCATACTGTCTTAGTGTGAGAGAGCCCCCCCCCCCCACCCAGGCTAGCTCATACTGTCTTAGTGTGAGAGAGCCCCCCCCCCCACCCAGGCTAGCTCATACTGTCTTAGTGTGAGAGAGCCCCCCCCCCCACCCAGGCTAGCTCATACTGTCTTAGTGTGAGAGAGCCCCCCCCCCCCCAAGCTAGCTCATACTGTCTTAGTGTGAGAGAGCCCCCCCCCCCCCCAGCTAGCTCATACTGTCTTAGTGTGAGAGAGCCCCCCCCCCCCACCCAGGCTAGCTCATACTGTCTTAGTGTGAGAGAGCCCCCCCCCCCACCCAGGCTAGCTCATACTGTCTTAGTGTGAGAGAGCCCCCCCCCAGACTAACTCATACTGTCTTAGTGTGAGAGAGCCCCCCCCCCCAGACTAACTCATACTGTCTTAGTGTGAGAGAGCCCCCCCCCCACAAGCTAGCTCATACTGTCTTAGTGTGAGAGAGCCCCCCCCCCCCACAAGCTAGCTCATACTGTCTTAGTGTGAGAGAGACCCCCCCCCCACAAGCTAGCTCATACTGTCTTAGTGTGAGAGAGCCCCCCCCCCCCCCCAAGCTAGCTCATACTGTCTTAGTGTGAGAGAGCCCCCCCCCCACCCAGGCTAGCTCATACTGTCTTAGTGTGAGAGAGCCCCCCCCCAGACTAACTCATACTGTCTTAGTGTGAGAGAGCCCCCCCCCCAGACTAACTCATACTGTCTTAGTGTGAGAGAGCCCCCCCCCCACAAGCTAGCTCATACTGTCTTAGTGTGAGAGAGCCCCCCCCCCACAAGCTAGCTCATACTGTCTTAGTGTGAGAGAGACCCCCCCCCCACAAGCTAGCTCATACTGTCTTAGTGTGAGAGAGCCCCCCCCCCCCCCCAAGCTAGCTCATACTGTCTTAGTGTGAGAGAGCCCCCCCCCCCCCCAAGCTAGCTCATACTGTCTTAGTGTGAGAGAGCCCCCCCCCCCCCCAAGCTAGCTCATACTGTCTTAGTGTGAGAGAGCCCCCCCCCCCCCCCCCCAAGCTAGCTCATACTGTCTTAGTGTGAGAGAGACCCCCCAGATGTCTCATTACCTATATCATTAGGCGGACAGCTGGGAGGGGGTGCAGGCAGCTGACAGCGGCTACAGGAGGCGGGATTAGCTGTGACTTTGGGAGGAGGGGAGGGAAGCAGATATCCAGGTCTCATGTCGAGCGTTTCAGAGGGGTCTCATGTGATATCCTAGCACAGAGCAAACACACGCTATCATATGGCTCTGGGACGCTCCAGGATCTCACCCCTGCGCTGTATTTTCAGAAACCGGTGCGAATAAGGCCCTCCATTCATTGCGGCTGGATGCAGGGTAAACAACAGAACCCACGCAAACCAGGTTTAGAGAAGTCATGGAGGACAAATAAGACGGTTAAAAAGTACAGCGGGTGATAAATGAACAGGCGGGATAAATATTTGCAGCGGCAGTGGTGAGAAGTCTCTATTCAGTAGCCTCAATACTTCACTGGCTTATTAATATGCTGCATATGACTCATGGAACACCCATGACTACATTTGTAGGCTTGCCAGTGCTTGGTCAATAGCGAAAAGCATTGGGACAACCTTTGTGTGTGTGTGTGTGTGTGTGTGTGTGTGTGGTGTTAATTTATTCTGTGTGTGTTGTAAAGCACTTAGGATCAATAACGTTTTGTGTTTTAAGTGCTGTATAAATAAACCTCACTTGATATAAGCTGATGGTTTTTTCCTCTTTTTTTTATTCATTTTTTTTCCTTTCCACTCACCAGTACAAATGGATTTCTCATCAAAAGATGAATACGAGGCGAAGGAACAGGCCACATTGCGAGCTTTTGATTATCGGCTTTAATTGGCCTCCGAGGTAAAAACGTTAAAACAATGACGGTGACTAACGAACACTTTCGCCGCTCGGACGCGTCCCACGGGTAAACAGCGGCGTGCCGCCCGCGGTGGCGTGGTGCGTGGTCGGGACGCATGTAGCTTATTCTCAGCGGAAGAGTGCGTCGCGTTTCTCTGATTGGCCATGACGCCCATGTGACCGCGGCAGCGCGAGAGAGCGGCAGTGCGTAAATAGGCTGCATCCTCCATGTCAAGAAAGACAGACAGGCATTCTCTGTGACAAACCCTAACCTTAACCAACTCCGAAAGAATGCCTAACCTTAACCCTCCCTAACCTTAACTTAACCCTAACCTTAACCAACTCCGAAATAATGCCTAACCTTAACTTAACCCTAACCTTAACCAACTCCGAAAGAATGCCTAAACTTAACCAGCGGAAGAATGCACGTTTATAATGCACGTTTATAGCGAGAGATGAAAAAAAAAAAAAATTGAAGTGATTCGAACTTGTGACCAACCGCACCGCAGGCTCCACAGCATGGCGGCATACCAGTTGAGCTAAGCGTTGAATGAAAAACATTGGGGATTACGGCTACATAATGCCGCAAGCTTTGCGGCTGCCGCGGGGCGTGTCGCAGCCAATCAGGGAAAACGCGGAAGCACTCGGCAGCACTCTTCCGCTGGGAATAAAGAATAGGCGGTCGGGACCCGCCTGGGGAGCGTGGGAAGACTCCGACTCCACGAGACGATCCTCCGGACGCCCAAAACCCCGTTCGAGTCCACTGAGGAACAGACATGTTGTATTAAACACCGGAGGCCGGTTGTTTGTGGCGGTCTCAAAACAGGATACACGGTGTTCCCCGTTAGCCGACAACAAGCTGCCAAATCAGTTTTGGGTGGTGAGGAATTACTCTGTAAATGCGTGCCGCCCCCCGAGGAGAAGGTCTGCAGACCGCTGGCGTGGTGTGTACACGAGGAGGAGACGGGCACGGCCGTGTGATGACCCCCGGGGTCCGGCGCTGCCTGAGCCTCCTGAGGTTTACTGTACATTCTGAGGGATGTTGAGGTTTACATTCTCGTGGTTTTCTCTCGCGCTTTGCCGCACTTTTCCTCCCCCTCTCACAATGTCGTGCCTCATCACGGGCACAATCCTCAATGACCGCAGCAGGGCAGGCCAGGATGACAGCTGCCAAGGCAGAAAACAACGGAGGCCATTTCCCCCCCTTTTCTCTCTCTCTCTCTCTGTCTCCCTCTCTCTCTCTCTCTCTCTCTCTCTCTCGCTCTCGCCTCTCTCTCTCTCTCTCTCTCTCTCTCTCTCTCTCTCTCTCTCTCTCTCTCTCTCCCTCTCCTCTCTCTCTCTCTCTCGTTCTCGTCCGGCGAGGCGGTGGCGAGCCCATGTGAAATTCCAGGAATGGCCGTGATTGTAATGTGGTCATCTAAGGTTACATAATGAGGGCACTTCATAAACATAATCTCTGCATCCCCTTTTTCCTTCCTCTCTCCCCCGATTTCACCTCCTCCCCCCCCCCCCCCCCCGCCCCCCCCATCCCGGAGGCTCATGTTCTGCTTCCCCTCAGCATCCCCTCACCTCCCATGTATGTCAGTCCAGCTCATGTATATTGTGCAGTAAGCCGCACGTCTGTGAGTGTTGATAGACCCAGAAGATCCTCGAGTTACACAAGAGATCCCAACAGTACACCCCCCCTCCTCCCCCCCCACCCCCCTCTCTCTCTCTCTCGCAATCACATGGGGAGGGCTGTTTATGTCTGTCTCAGGATAAACAAGCCAGAGCATTTTTTTTTTTTTTATTATATGTTGAAGTCTTGTTTGTTTGTGCGCTCTGTGTGTCCAACTCGCTTTGTCTCTTGGAGTAACAGTGCTGGAAGTACGTACGGGGTCCGAGGGGGCGTTGACCTCCCCACGCACGCACACACACACACACACACACGCACACAGACCTTTTCATCTTTACTCCCCGCAAATGCCCCTACATTGCAACACGCTACATCCTCAAGTTTATTTGGACAGTTGTAGGCTATGAGTGACCTTTTTCACAACAGCATGGCATGTTGACGGTTTGCCAAAGTGAAGCAAGTGAAGGAAGTAATGTTTTTTTTCCTGATTAATGTTAAATATGGAGTGAGAGTCTCCGGTGTAGTCTACCGCTACACACACACACGCATGCACGCACGCACGCATAATATGTAACATTTCCACATTAAAATGTCTAAAAACTACTATAATATATATTTTCTTGAGTTGTGTACATATATTATTACCATTTGGTCGCCTGTCAATGGCGTCATATCCTCTTTACTCCCTCTAGTTGCTATAACTTCCGGCGAAACACAGGAAACACCAGATGATGCATCAGAAAGTGAGGAAGGAACTCGACAAATTAGCGAGCTAGCAGCTAAGCTAGCAAGCTACTGGTCTCTGTGATGGAGCCGTCCCCGTAAAGTGCAAATGAACAGGTGAAGAAGATTATCTAACAAGAAGAGGTAAGACGACCAAACGACCAAGAAGATTATCTAACAAGAAGAGATAACACCACTGAACGACCAAGAAGAGTATTTAACAAGAAGAGATAACACGACCAAACGACCAAGAAGAGCATTTAACAAGAAGAGATAACACGACCAAACGACCAAGAAGCTTATCTAACAAGAAGAGATAACACGACAAAACGAGCCAAGAAGATGATCTAACAAGAAGAGATAACACGACCAAACGACCAAGAAGATGATCTAACAAGAAGATATAACACGACCAAACGACCAAGAAGATGATCTAACAAGAAGAGATAACACGACCAAACGATCCTAGAAGATGATCTAATAAGAAGAGTTATATTTCGTATAGCATCGCGTCCCGCTCTGCGCCTTACGAGATACTCTATATCTCCTGTGATACCTAATGTATCTCCCACGAACAAAAAACACATGCACCCCACCTGTATGGGGCCCCGCCCCTTATGGTGGTACCACCCATATAACCATGACTCTGGTCATGAAACACCCTTCCTCTATTTTCGTCCCAGCGTACTGGATGCTTGCACCATACGAGCTAGCGGAATGAAAAGATTAAGGAAGATTAATAATGTTGAGGGCTTACCGGAGGATTGTGTTTCCCTGGATTCTCCGGAGCTTGTTTCGACGACGCAGACCTATGCTGGTGGTTCCTCGGCTGACGGCGACGGACCGAGGGGCAGCGTACAAGGTTTGGCTATCGGGTCGGCTTGTACAAAGGTGAGGTCTGTGTCAGTAGGCGTCAATGTCGGTGTTGGTCGTGCTGTGGAGTATGTTTCGGCACCAGGGCCGGGGCGGCTTGGCGATCGTTCCACTGTAGTGGGCGATGTCTTGGCGATCCTGGAACATGCTGTTGACGCTAATGCTACTGCTACTGCTAATGCTAATGCTACTGCTGCTTCTTCTGCTAACGCTGATGTTGACGCTGGAATGTCTAATAATCCCCGCCGCGGGATTCCGCTTTTCCCTCCTCTTGCCACCTTCATTGATGAAGGTCAGTCGGTGGTGGGTGTGGGGGGGTTCGCTGAGCTCTATTTACCTTTTTTGCGGGTGAAGGGGCTGACGACGGGGTGCAGCCCGGGGGTACCTTGGCTAAGTAGCCAGGTAGCTTCTTTTTTGTGCCCAGGCGGGGATGAACGACGTTCCGCCCGGCCGTTGCTTGATAGCATGTCGGCTCGGAGGGTGGCAGTATGGACGAATGAGTGGTATACTGCTGCAGGATGGCATTTAGCGGCGGCCAGTGTTGTGGCTCAGCTGGCTACTTTCCTATCCAAGATGGCGTCGGGTTGTAGGTCTTTGAGTCCAACCGACACTATGAACGTGATTCATGTTTGTGGTGTTATAGAGATCTTGACTCAGTCGCAAGCTATAACTGCGGGGAGGATTCGGATGCTATCGACTTTGGTTGTTAGGCATCTTTGGTTGGAGCAGTCTCCTCTTGGGGAAGAGGATAGGTTTTCTCTCCTCATGACTCCTTTTTCCACAGATAGTCTTTTTGGGCGTTCTGTGGAGGCGCAGGCGGTTTTTGATTCGGGTCCTACACCGCCTCACGCTGTGCAGCCAGGGGTGGGAGCACGGTCTCGTCAACGACTGTGGCGAGATCCTCGACAGGCGGCCATGTTTCCCCCGCCAGTGGTGCCCTGGTTGGAGAATCGACAGGGTTTCGCAAGGCCGACAGTCTTGGCGGCCGAGGGATCGGCCATTTTGGGTGATTTCGGGGTTGGTAAACCACCCCGTCGTCATTTTGCCGCGAGCAGCCCGCTCCCCGTTCAGTCCTCTCTCTGGTATCCCCAGAAGCGGGGCTTTGAGCGTTCTCCTTTGGCTGCGGGCCGCGAACCTTCTTTGAAGCGTATGCGGCCCCATTCTTCACTTCTCATGGAGACAGGGGCTGACACCCAGTTGATGGCTGAGCCTGGGTCTGTCCGTGAGAATGTTCCGTCGTCGCGTGGTTCCTACACCGCAGGTTGTGGGTGGGTGGAACCTGGTGTTGCAGCTGCCACTAGCTCCAGTGGTCAGCAGGGGGACTCGGTGCCTCTTCTGTTGAATGCTCAGCAGGGGTTACCCCGGCTTCGCCCTCGCCAGGCGGGGTATCGCGCTGTTGCCTCCCACTCCCGTCAAACCGGCAGTGGTCTGCAAAGGAGAGGCTGGCGTGATTTGAGTGGTAGCAATATCACTGCAGGGCTTCGGCGTGTAGGAGCCCATGGGGTCCTCAGGCCTTGCGTGTCTGGCTGCGGAACGGCTCCTCAGCGTGTGCTGGAGGGGTGTTCAGGGGGTGAGTGTGTGTCCACAAGTTTGATGACCGCTCCTCCCGTATCAAACCGGCCCTTTCTGTCGGGGTCCCCCCTTGGGTGCTTTGCACGACAGGGGGGACCGGGCCAATTATCTGCTGTTCCTTGCGGCCCAGCGTCAGTTGACGGCGGGGGCGCTGTGGGATTATATTCACATATGGCGACGGGAATGTCCCTTGAATCGGTGGATGAGGAGAACGTTAGAGGCGGGGCTGGTTTTGCAGTTTGCGCGGCCCCATCCTCCGTTCTCAGGTTTGGTGCCGACCCTATTGTTAGGGTCGGGCGCGGTGACAGCCCTGGCCGACGAGATTCAATCTCTGTTGGCGAAGCAGGCCGTCGTTGTGGTCCCGAGAGAGGACGCAATGTCAGGCGTCTACTCCCGTTATTTTCTGGTGCCCAAGAAAACTGGGGGGGTCAGACCTATACTGAATCTGTCCATGTTCAATCGGTTGATTGTAGTGAGACCATTCAGGATGTTGACCGTCCGACTCCTTCTGCTTGCTGTCAGGAGGGGGGACTGGTTCACCTCCATAGACCTGAAGGATGCGTATTTTCACATACCCATTTTCCCTCCTCACAGGAAGTTCCTACGGTTCCTGTTTCAGGGCGTAGCGTACGAGTACCACAGAATGCCGTTCGGTTATTCTCTGGCTCCCCGCACATTCACCAAGTGCGTGGCGGCTGCTCTGGGGCCTTTACGTCGTCGGGGGATACGAGTTCTGTTCTATCTCGACGACATTCTGCTCCTCAGCCGTTCAGAGGAGGTTGCCAGGTCTCATACTCGACTGGTGGTGGAATTCCTCACCAGCCTGGGTTTTGCTGTGAATTGGAAGAAGAGTACCCCTCTTCCCAGTCAACAGGTGGAGTACTTGGGCTTGACATTGAGGTCGAAGCCCATGCTTGCGACCCTCTCGGAGCAGCATCGGGGGGATCTCCGTCACGCGCTCGGGGGTTTCCGTCTGGGAGGGACGGTTACGGCGCTGCAGGTGATGCGTCTGCTGGGCCTTATGTCGGCGGCCCACACGGTGGTTCCTCTTGGCCTCCTCTTTATGAGGCGGATACAGAGGTGGTTTCTCTCTTTGAGAATAGATCCGGTGTGGGGCAAAGGGAGACGGTTGACGGTTCCTTTGTCGATATGGGGGGATCTCGCCCACTGGGGGAGGCTGGGTATCCTCTCCGCTGGGGTCCCCATGGGCAGCAGTGGCTCCCACGTCACGGTTTTCACCGACGCCTCTCTCACAGGTTGGGGAGGGGCGTTTCGGACCCACGCAGTGGGGGGCAGCTGGACGGGTCATGCCGACCCAGCTGTCCTGCATATCAATGTGTTGGAGTTGAAGGCGGTCCTCCTGGTCCTCAAACGGCTCGGCCACCTGGTGGTAGGCAAGCATGTTTTGATCAGGACGGACAATGTGACGGCGGCGGCGTATATCAACAGGCAGGGTGGGACTCGTTCCGCCCGCCTGCTCCGGGTGGCGCGCGAACTGTTGCTATGGGCATCCCGCAGGCTGCGCAGTCTGCGGGCGCTCCACGTTCCTGGTACGGAAAATGTGGCGGCGGATATAATGTCTCGGGGCGGTCCTCGTCGCGACGAGTGGGAACTCCGCCCCGACATAGTCAGACAGATCTGGGATCGGTTCGGGGAGGCCTCGGTAGATCTGTTTGCGTGCCGACGTTCTCACAAGTGCCCCTTGTGGTTCTCGCTCAGTCGAGCGGATCATCCCCCCTTGGGGGTGGATGCCTTCTCGACCTTTCCGTGGCCGCCCGGTCTTCTGTACGCCTTCCCTCCTGTACAGCTGTTGAGTCAGCTGTTGGAGCGGATACGGAGGGAGCGCAGGACGGTGATCCTGGTCGCGCCGGACCGGGGCACGTCAGTGTGGTTCCCGGTCTTAATCCAGCTTCTGGTCGCTCCTCCTTGGGTCATTCCGTGGTCAGCGACGGCCCTCTCGCAGCACAACGGAGTGCTTGTCCAGCCTCCGGTGTTGGGTCAACGCCTGGTGGTGTGGCTGGTGGGAGGGTGAGTCTGGAGAGGATGGATCCCGCAGTGGTTGATACCATCCGGTGTGCGCATGCTCCCTCCACTGTCGCGGTTTACGCGGGCAGGTGGCGTGCGTTCCAAGAATGGTGTAAGGGGGGGGGCTGGGACCCAGTCTCCTGCCCCCTGGATGCTGTTCTGGGTTATCTCCAGTCTCTCCTTGATAGTCTGTCGGCTTCGACAGTGAGGGTATATGCAGCAGCTATATCCTCCTATCATGAGGGATTTGAGGGGGATGTCTTGTTCAGCCACCCTCTTGTGAAGCGTTTCCTGCTTGGCGCTCGACGCGTTAAGCCGGTGCAACGCTCCTTGGCTCCGACTTGGGATCTTCAATTGGTCCTCGGTCGGTTGTCCTTGGCCCCGTTTGAGCCGCTCGAGCAGGCGCCGTTGGGACGGCTGTCTTTCAAGACCGCGTTCCTACTGGCTGTCACTTCCGCTAAACGCGTGGGTGAGCTCTGTGCTCTCTCGGTACGTCCAGAGTGCCTGTCTTTTCGGACCGATTGCGGTGCCACTCTGCGACCTAATCCTGCTTTCGTGCCTAAGAATATCCGGAGTTCCTTCCGCTCCCGGGATATTGTGGTTCAGGCTTTTCGTCCTCCTCCTCACACTAGTGAGTTAGATGCGGGCCTTCACCTGTCATGTCCAGTCCGTGCTTTGGGGTTTTACCTCAGCCGTACTCAGGACTTCAGGGTTACCGACCAGCTTTTTGTCTGTTACGGTGGGGCTCGTGCTGGTAAGGCACTGTCGAAGCAGCGCCTGTCCCATTGGTTGTGCGAGGGTATTGCCCTCTGCTACACGTTGGCTGGGCAGGATCCCCCTGGGGGCGTCAGGGCGCACTCCACTCGTGGGGTGGCTGCCTCTGCCGCTCTCCTGGGTGGGGCCTCGGTGGAGGACATCTGTGCTGCAGCTTCATGGTCCTCACCGGGCCCCTTTGTAAGGTTTTACCTCATGGACATGACCGGGGGTTCTGTCTCCCAGGCGGTTCTGGGGTCTGTGGCCTTTCCTGCTTCCCGTCCTTTGGTCGGGTAGCAGGAGTGTATGGGTATGGGCCGCAGTGTGTTGAGTCACACGTGGTTCCGCCTGTACGGTGTGTTCAAGGGGTTCTGGCTCCCTCTTGTTCGCATTCAGGTGGAGTTGACTGCGCCCCCCCTTCGTTAGGAAGGATGGGGTGACAGGGCTCCCCGCACCCCTTGATGTGGGCTTACGGGTCCTCAGGGGGTACATCTGTCGGGTCTCGCGCCCGCTCTTCCCCATTATCTCGTAAGGCTCAGAGCGGGACGCGATGCTATACGAAATATAACGATAGGTTATGTAGATAACCTAGTTATATTAGTATTGGCTAAGCGTCCCGCTCTGCGCGCCCTGAGTTCCCTCTTGAGGGGTCTTTTCCTGGGACGGGTTTTTGGCGAGGAAGGGTGTTTCATGACCAGAGTCATGGTTATATGGGTGGTACCACCATAAGGGGCGGGGCCCCATACAGGTGGGGTGCATGTGTTTTTTGTTCGTGGGAGATACATTAGGTATCACAGGAGATATAGAGTATCTCGTAAGGCGCAGAGCGGGACGCTTAGCCAATACTAATATAACTAGGTTATCTACATAACCTATCGATAACACGACCGAACGACCAAGAAGATGATCTAATGAGAAGAGATAATACGACCAAACGACCAAGAAGATTATCTAACAAGAAGAGGTAAGACGACCAAACGACCAAGAAGATTATCTAATAAGAAGAGATAACACGACCAAATGACCAAGAAGATTATCTAACAAGAAGAGATAACACGACCAAACGACCAAGAAGATGATCTAACAAGAAGAGATAACACGACAAAACGAGCCAAGAAGATGATCTAACAAGAAGAGATAACACGACCAAACGACCAAGAAGATGATCTAACAGGAAGAGATAACACGACCAAACGATCCTAGAAGATGATCTAATAAGAAGAGATAACACGACCAAACGATCCTAGAAGATGATCTAATAAGAAGAGATAACACGACCGAACGACCAAGAAGATTATCTAACAAGAAGAGATAACACGACCGAACGACCAAGAAGAGTATTTAACAAGAAGAGATAACACGACCAAACGACCAAGAAGATGATCTAATAAGAAGAGATAACACGACCAAACGACCAAGAAGAGTATTTAACAAGAAGAGGTAAGATGACCAAACGACCAAGAAGAGTATTTAACAAGAAGAGATAACACGACCAAACGACCAAGAAGATGATCTAATAAGAAGAGATAACACGACCAAACGACCAAGAAGAGTATTTAACAAGAAGAGGTAAGATGACCAAACGACCAAGAAGAGTATTTAACAAGAAGAGATAACACGACCAAACGACCAAGAAGATGATCTAATAAGAAGAGATAACACGACCAAACGACCAAGAAGAGTATTTAACAAGAAGAGGTAAGATGACCAAACGACCAAGAAGAGTATTTAACAAGAAGAGGTAAGATGACCAAACGACCCAAGAAGATGATCTAATAAGAAGAGGTAAGATGACCAAACGACCAAGAAGATTATCTAATAAGAAGAGATAACACGACCAAACGACCCAAGAAGATTATCTAATGAGAAGAGATAATACGACCAAACGACCAAGAAGATTATCTAACAAGAAGAGGTAAGACGACCAAACGACCAAGAAGATTATCTAATAAGAAGAGATAACACGACCAAATGACCAAGAAGATTATCTAACAAGAAGAGATAACACGACCAAACGACCAAGAAGATGATCTAACAAGAAGAGATAACACGACAAAACGAGCCAAGAAGATGATCTAACAAGAAGAGATAACACGACCAAACGACCAAGAAGATGATCTAACAAGAAGAGGTAAAATGACCAAACGACCCTAGAAGATTATTTAATAAGAAGAGATAACACGACCAAACGACCAAGAAGATGATCTAACAGGAAGAGATAACACGACCAAACGATCCTAGAAGATGATCTAATAAGAAGAGATAACACGACCAAACGATCCTAGAAGATGATCTAATAAGAAGAGATAACACGACCGAACGACCAAGAAGATTATCTAACAAGAAGAGATAACACGACCGAACGACCAAGAAGAGTATTTAACAAGAAGAGATAACACGACCAAACGACCAAGAAGATGATCTAATAAGAAGAGATAACACGACCAAACGACCAAGAAGAGTATTTAACAAGAAGAGGTAAGATGACCAAACGACCAAGAAGAGTATTTAACAAGAAGAGATAACACGACCAAACGACCAAGAAGATGATCTAATAAGAAGAGATAACACGACCAAACGACCAAGAAGAGTATTTAACAAGAAGAGGTAAGATGACCAAACGACCAAGAAGAGTATTTAACAAGAAGAGGTAAGATGACCAAACGACCCAAGAAGATGATCTAATAAGAAGAGATAACACGACCAAACGACCAAGAAGATTATTTAACAAGAAGAGATAACACGACCAAACGACCAAGAGGAGTATTTAACAAGAAGAGATAACACGACCAAACGACCAAGAAGATTATGGAACAAGGAGTAAAACAAGGGTAAATATTGGTGTCGAGATGACGAGAGCTTTGTGACGCCGATCTTGCATTTGTGTTCTACTAGACAGGAAAGCAACCATTTATCAAAATAATAATAATCATAGCATGCTGTATATTGGTTGTATAACAATGAAGACAACAACTCCCATGATCCACCACGCATGACATCATCAAACTCTCAGCCTTATGTTATTTCATTGTATACTTGTATGCCGTGACAAATAAAACTCTTGTATCTTGGTTTGATTGAGAGTAACATACTGACCCCCTAGTGGCAGAAATCGCACACTGCGTTTAACGGACTTGAGGGATCCTCAGCTCTCTCTCCAACAGCTATCCCAGCTGTGCCCCTTGTCGACCCACCCCTACATCCCTTCCAAAACCCTCCCACCCCACCCCCAGTACCCAGTACTCCAAGCCTTGATATCACAGCAGAACTGTGCCAACAAGGCCATGAGCTACCAGGGAGGGGGGTTAACAAGACTTTCATTCCCTGACATTTCTTTGGGGCTTCGTAGCGACCCGCTCTGCTACATGGCGTGTCCGCGAGGGGCGAATGGTTTCCTGTCGTCACGGTGAGCGCTGCTCGTGTAGCCTACCTCCTCACACGCAGTGTGAAATGTCCAATCTGCATATCAGGGGAAATCCAACACCGTTTCCACCACCCCACCTTTTGCCCCCCACCCATTCACACTCGTTCCCAAATATCTCACCTCGGAGCGCTCTGTCTCTCTCTCTCTCTCTCTCTCTCTCTCTCTCTCTCTCTCTCTCTCTCTCTCTCTCTCTCTCTCTCTCTCTCTCTCTCTCCCCCCCCCTCCTGCTCTCTCTCCCCAGGGCAGGAACAGTAGATGAAAGGGAGAGCTGTGGCATGAAAGGCAGTGTCCTGGCAGTCAAGAAGACCTCAAGGCTCTTCTTCTCTGTTGTTTTCAACCCTCCCCTCCCTCCTATTCACCTGAAAAGCACCCCCCTCCCTTTCCTCCCCCTCCTTCTCCTCCTCACCCTCTCCTCTCAACCTCGCCTCTCTCAAGGTCCGAGCTCTGAGCAGCCAGTCCGTACTCCACCATAGGGGGTAGCAGGAGGGTGATTAGAAGCCCATCATCCCATTATTCTGTGTTTTCACACTGCGAGGGGGGAAGGATCGTTAAAAGCTGCCCCCAGAGGGCCGTGCGGCTTGTGTTATTTTTAGCGCGCCACACACGGTTTGTTAATGGCAGAGAGGTCATTATGAAATGATCATAGTTATCAACACGCTCTTATTTTTAGCACCTTTTTATTTTTCCGCTTTGCCGATAGGGGATCATAGTATGGGTGAATGGAATGTGCTGCACCGTAGCAAATGATCTGGGACAGACCATCATGTTAACATCATATCACCACGTTACCACCATACCACCATGTTACCACCATACCACCCCATTACCACCATACCACCCTGTTACCACCATACCACCCTGTTACTACCATACCACCACGTTACCACCATACCACCACGTTACCACCATACCACCACGTTACCACCATACCACCATGTTACCACCATACCACCACATTACCACCATACCACCCCATTACCACCATACCACCCCGTTACCACCATACCACCACGTTACCACCATACCACCCCGTTACCACCATACCACCCCGTTACTACCATACCACCATGTTATCACCATACCACCACATTACCACCATACCACCATGTTACCACCATACCACCACGTTACTACCATACCACCATGTTACCACCATACCACCCTGTTACCACCATACCACCACGTTACCACCATACCACCACGGTACTACCATACCACCCCGTTACTACCATACCACCACGTTACCACCATACCACCACGTTACCACCATACCACCATGTTACCACCATACCACCTTGTTACCACCTTACCACTCTGATACTACCATACTATCCCGTTACTACCATACCACCCTGTTACCACCATACCACCCCGTTACCACCACCATACCACCACGTTACCACCATACCACCACATTACTACCATACCACCACATTACCACCATACCACCCCGTTACCACCATACCACCACGTTACTACCATACCACCATGTTACCACCATACCACCCCGTTACCACCATACCACCATGTTACTACCATACCACCATGTTACCACCATACCACCCCGTTACCACCACATTACCACCATACCATCACGTTACCACCATACCACCACATTACCACCATATCACCCCATTACCACCATACCACCCTGTTACTACCATACCACCACGTTACTACCATACCACCCTGTTACTACCATACCACCACGTTACTACCATACCACCATGTTACTACCATACCACCACGTTACCACCATACCACCACTTTACTACCATACCACCACATTACTACCATACCACCACGTTACCACCATACCACCACATTACTACCATACCACCACGTTACCACCATACCACCCCGTTACCACCATACCACCACGTTACTACCATACCACCATGTTACCACCATACCACCCCGTTACCACCACATTACCACCATACCACCACGTTACCACCATACCACCACATTACCACCATATCACCCCATTACCACCATACCACCCTGTTACTACCATACCACCACGTTACTACCATACCACCATGTTACTACCATACCACCACGTTACCACCATACCACCACTTTACTACCATACCACCACATTACTACCATACCACCACGTTACCACCATACCACCACATTACTACCATACCACCACGTTACCACCATACCACCACGTTACTACCATACCACCACGTTACTACCATACCACCACTTTACCACCATACCACCACGTTACTACCATACCACCATGTTACTACCATACCACCCTGTTACTACCATACCACCACGTTACCACCATACCACCACGTTACTACCATACCACCACGTTACCACCATACCACCACGTTACCACCATACCACCACGTTACTACCATACCACCCTGTTACTACCATACCACCACGTTACTACCATACCACCACGTTACTACCATACCACCACGTTACCACCATACCACCACGTTACCACCATACCACCACGTTACTACCATACCACCCTGTTACTACCATACCACCACGTTACTACCATACCACCACGTTACCACCATACCACCACGTTACTACCATACCACCACGTTACTACCATACCACCACGTTACCACCATACCACCACGTTACCACCATACCACCACGTTACTACCATACCACCCTGTTACTACCATACCACCATGTTACTACCATACCACCCCATTACCACCATATTACTACCATACCACCCCGTTACCACCATACCACCCCGTTACCACCATACCACCACGTTACTACCATACCACCATGTTACCACCATACCACCTCGTTACCACCATACCACCCTGTTACTACCATACTACCCTGTTACTACCATACCACCCTGTTACTACCATACAACCACTTTACTACCATACCACCCTGTTACTACCATACCACCCTGTTACTACCATACCACCACGTTACCACCATACCACCACGTTACATTCACATTTACATTTGGTCATTTAGCTGACGCTTTTATCCAAAGCGACTTACACGTTTTGTACAACAAGACAGCAGGAAGGGTTCTTGTCAGAAAGGGTTGTATTCTGTATTTGAATGACTTTGTGTAATACGGCACGGTAGCCGCGTCTCAGAGTTGATCTGTATCTTAATGTTATGCATGAGACTATATATATATATACTATATATCCCGCAGGCAGTGAGTTGCTTTCTTTTTGTTGTCATGAATTGAACTGTGATTCCCCCACATTCCATGCTTTTTTCTTTCCCCTTTCTATTATTAAATCTACCTTGTGCTTTAAATGCAGCATGTATTGGAGGGACGTTCCATATTAAGTGAAGGTGTATAAAGATCTTATCTGAAGGAGGGAGTAGTATGCAAATCCACTTCCCTGCATGGTCCTTGAGCAGCAGACAAAGACGCACACAGCTATATAAGAGGAGCAGATGCAAAGTGTACAAGGGACAGGAAGAAGGGGGAAAAAATCGAAAAGAAGAAAAAAATAAAACAGACAACTGGATGAACTCAACATCCCATCCCCACAAAGCACCTTTCAGGCCCGGCGGTTGCTAAGCAACAGCTCCCCTCTCCTCTCCTCCACTTCCTTTTATTCTTCTGCTAGTGTTTTCTTTTTTTTCCTTTCCCCGCCCGTGAAAAACTATCTCGACGGTTCTGCTTAGCACAGGGTTTTTATTACTTCAGTTATATCGCCTTACCGCCGCTGATGCTGCGTTAGCGCACATGCCCCGGTGCCGTGGGGTGTGGACAGGTTTAGCGCCGGGGCTAACTGGCCTGGCCTGGATCTTTTTCCCCCCTTTCAATATAGATGAACTGTGAGGCGCTAATGGCCGTGCAAAATCAGGCATGGAATTATTCAAAAAGCAATTCAGTCCAAACAGTAGGGAAGATATGGACCAGGCCTTTTCACTGGAGCGAGCACCTATTGAAAATACCACAACCTCTACCCTTCCGTTTCACCCTGAGAGTGATTAATGGTGAAGCAAGCAACAGGCTTGGCTAATTCGATGGTGCCTGGTTAGCACTCTGGCTAGGGCTTGACAGGGGCGCGATTTTTGACCAATTCATTCTACAGTCGCCCGTTTAACACATTTTATTTATCAACCAACTCTTCTTTTTCCCCGTCGAGGGTCTAACGACCCCTCAATGTGTCTCTGAAGCTTGAATAAAGAACGGTGAACGAATGAACACACTTCATCGCGGCTATTATCGACACGGAGCACTCTGACGAGAGCACAGCCGACTCACCGCAGCACTCTTTGTTCCAACATTATAAACCAGTTTGGCGGCCCGGCGAGGGCTTCCAGATGCCCAAAGTAACGGCTGCGGCCGGGGTCAGCTTTGGTCAGACGAAAGGTTGAGCAGGTGGTTGGATGTTTGTTGTTACGGGAGCGGCGAGATGTCAGAAAGAATGTTCCAGATGTGATAATTGTTCACAGCGGAGGGAGGGAGGGGCAGGGGAGGCTGAGCGCACTGAAAGGAAAGCCGGCAGGAGAAGAGAGGATGAGAGAAGGGGGGCAGGAGAGACAGTGGGGTAGGATAGACAGTGGGGTAGAATAGACAGTGGGGTAGAATAGACAGTGGGGTAGAATAGACAGTAGAAGATACAGTAGAAGAGACAGTATAAGAGACAATGGAGTAGAAGAGACAGTAGAAGATATAGTGGGTAGAGGAGACACTGGGGTAGAAGAGACAGTGAGGTAGAAGAGACAGTGAGGTAGTGGAGACAGTGCAAGAGACAGTGGGTAGTGGAGACAGTGCAAGAGACAGTGGGTAGTGGAGACAGTGCAAGAGACAGTGGGTAGTAGAGACAGTGCAAGAGACAGTGGGTAGTGGAGACAGTGCAAGAGACAGTGGGTAGTGGAGACAGTGCAAGAGACAGTGGGTAGTGGAGACAGTGCAAGAGACAGTGGGTAGTGGAGACAGTGCAAGAGACAGTGGGTAGTGGAGACAGTGCAAGAGACAGTGGGTAGTAGAGACAGTGCAAGAGACAGTGGGTAGTGGAGACAGTGCAAGAGACAGTGGGTAGTGGAGACAGTGCAAGAGACAGTGGGTAGTAGAGACAGTGGTCCTTTGTCTCTTGTCAACTACCTACAAGAGATAACACTCTGGATGTCATAAAACCTTCTCAAGCTCAACACCAGAGACAAGACCGAGCTCATGGTTGTTTCCAAGGCGCTGCTCTGGAAGGTCGGAGGTCTATTTCTGGTCGTGGACGGCTGCTCCATCTCCCCGTCCCTTGAAGTCTGCAACCTGGGTGTCATACGGGATTCTACACTCTTCTTTCAGTGTCTGTTCAGAACGTCTGTCACAGAAAGCGCATTCTTTCACCTCATATCTCCAGACTCCGGCCTTCGCTCCCCGACTCCGTGGCAGAGACCCTCATCCGTGCCTTCATCACCTCCCGCCTTGACTACTGTAATGGAGTCCCGTCTGGTGTACCCAGCAATGCCCTGGACAGGCTCCAGTATGTGCAGGACTCAGCTGCCAGGGTTCTCACCCGCAGCAAGCCCTGGCAGCACATCACCGCCACCCACCTCCACTGGCTGCCGGTCAAGTATGTCATATCCTCAGATCCTTGTTCTTACGTACAAATCCCTCCACGCCCCCCTGTGCACATCTGACCTCCACTCCCTACCTCCCTACACTCCCTCCTGGAAGCTGCGATTCTCAGAGACGCATCTGCTCTCCGTCCCCCTCACCCGCCTACCAACCTTTGATGACAGAGCCTTTAGCCTTGCCCTCTCCTTCTCACTGTACCTCCTCTACTCTCTTCTGCTCCCTCATCTCTCCCCTGTCCTCCTCGGTCTCTTCTCATCATCATCATCATCTCCTCCTCTTCTTCTTCTTCTTCTTCTTCTTCTTCTTCTTCTTCTTCTGCACACAGCAGCATCACACCTGGACAAGAGGCAGGGGAACTATGTGAGAATGCTATTCATCGACTACAGCTCGGCATTCAATACCATAGTCCCCTCCATACTCATAGCCAAGCTCAGGGACCTGGGCTTGGGCTATGACCTCTGCCAGTGGGTCTTGGACTTCCTGACTGGCAGACCCCAGGTGGTGAGAGCAGGCAACTGCACCTCCTCATCCATCACCCTCAACATAGGGGCCCCCCAGGGCTGTGTTCTGAGTCCCCTCCTCTACTCCCTGTACACACACGACTGTGTGGCTCAGCGGAGTAGCAATACAATCGTCAAATCGTCAAATTTGCTGACGACACAGTGGTGGTGGGCCTAATCTCTGCCAACGACGAGAGGGCCTACCTGGAAGAGGTCAAGGTCCTGGCGGGATGGTGCCAGGAAAACAGCCTCTCCCTGAACGTCAGCAAAACAAAGGAGATGATTGTGGACTTCAGGAGGTCGGGGTCAAGGACTACAGCCCCCTCAGCATCGACGGGGCACCGGTTGAGAGAGTCAACAGCTTTAAGTACCTCGGAGCCTACATATCCGAGGACTTGACATGGACCACACACATTAACAGTGTTGTGAAGAAGGCACGACAACGCCTCTACTTCCTCAGGCGCCTAAGGAAGTTCCAAGTCAGCCAGAAGATCCTTAAGAACTTCTACTCATGTACAATAGAGAGCATCTTGACCGGCAACATCACCTCCTGGTTTGGGAATAGCACTGCACAAGACCAAAGCAGACTACAAAGAGTGACACGTTCAGCCGAACGCACAATTGGAGGGGGGCTCCCCACCCTCCAGAACATTTACTACAAGCGTTGCAAGGGCAAGGCTAAGAGAATCATTAAAGACTCCAGTCACCCGAACAACTGCCTCTTTGAACTGCTGCGGTCAGGCAAGCGATACAGGAGTCTCAAGGCGAGCACAGAAAGACTCAGAAGAAGCTTCTATCCCCAGGCCATCAGGCTGCTAAACGAACAATGAATGAACACTACACAACAACAACCACCAAACGCACATAGCACACACATCCACACGCACACACTCACTTTAAACAAACACACTGTAGCACCCACTCCACACACTTATAGCACACACCCACTTTAAACAAACACACTGTAGCACCCACTCCCCACACTTTATATTTATGGATGAAGGATTGCACTACAACTCGTACACCTTACTGTAAATTGTACCTAAAATTGTACCTCATCCCATTTCTGCTTTGCACTAGATAGTACTGTACATTAGTACACTGCATAGTATTGTGTATTGTATATTATATGGTAACTCAGAACATTGTACATATGTCTATACCGAACACTGTGACCTCATTTTCTTCTTCTAAATTCATGCTATATTATGTTATTATGTTATTTGATACTATCTTGTCTAGCACAGTCTCTGGAGCGTAACAGTAAGAAGCATTTTGTATGAAAGTATTCTGTACTTCTGTATGACAACTATTAAAGAACTTGAACTTGAACTTCTTCTTCTTCTTCTTCTTCTTCTTCTTCTTCTTCTTCTTCTTCTTCTTCTTCTTCTTCTTCTTCTTCTTCTTCTTCTTCTTCTTCTTTCTTCTTCTTCTTCTTCTTCTTCTTCTTCTTCTTTCTTCTTCTTCTTCTTCTTCTTCTTCTTCTTCTTCTTCTTCTTCTTCAACAACAACTTTGTTTTCTTCCTCTCCTCCTCCTCCTCATCTCCTCCTCCTCTTCTCCTCTTGTTTTCTTCCTCTCCTCTCCTCCTCCTCCTCATCTCCTCTCTGTCTGTGCTGCTGCTGCCTCCAGGAAGTGGGCTCTGAATAGACACTATTGAGCGGGCCCCGGCCGGGCCCCTCAGGCCCCTCTGGCCCGTCAGTGTGTGTCTGGGAGAGGGAGAGCAGCAGCCAGGGCCGGGCCCTCCTCCTGCACAGGCCCTTTGACTGGGGCCCCGGCGGAGGCCGCATGACTGCTTGGGTCCAGCCCAAACAAGCCCCGGGCCTGTGGTGGGACTGCTGGCTGCACGGAGCCCCGGGTCACACGCACAATAAAACCCTCTGGACGGGCCGTCCTGGCTGGGGCTCTCTCCGGCTGACGGGTGGGTTGACGAGGGGCATTTTGTTGTTTTGTTTCGCTCTGCTGCTTTTTCACGATGTACAGTAGAAATGACAAGCTTGGAGAGAGGGGGGAACTGAGGGAGCAGTGTTATTTTAGTTTTGGTCTACTTTGATGTGATACATAAAAACAGAAGTGCCGGTAATTACAAGGTACCAGTTGGCAATATTACACTTCAAAAGTCTTCACACGGTCATGTTCCTTACTTGAAGTGTGATGGGAAAAAAAAGTCCATAGTGCAGTCAGTGCAAATGTTTCTGCCTACTAGGTCAAGGTCAAGGTCACCTTTTATTTATATAGCACATTTAAAACAACTGAAGCAGACAAATTGAAAATACAATATAAAACGCACCAAGTCAATACAATAAATACACAAGTGAGTTTTCAGCCACAACTTCAGAAATCTCTAGGGCAGATTGAATTTGTAGTGGCAGACTATTCCACAACTTGGGGGCAAAAGCTCGGTCGCCTTTAGTCTTTAGCCTTGGCACATCTAAAAGTACCTCATTCGATGACCTCAGTGCTCTAACTGGTGTGTGCGAACATGGGAGAAGTTCAGCTAGGTAGCCTACTCAGTATCAGGCCTATCGTCCGTGCATTCCAAATCCAAAATATAAAGCATAATGCTCTATCATCGTGACATGCAAAAACTGTACCAAGTTTAACAAACTCAACAATGGAAACCAAAGGGGGCCTTGTATTAAAGTCCCGACCATCGCACAAAGGACCATCCACTGTATGGAGACGGACAGGAATGGAGTGTAGAGCGCAGAGCCTCTGGACACACCTGTCATGGCGTACTGAGTGCTATTTAATCTCTCACACTGGCCCATCCATCACGCAGCCTGCTCCTCACTGACAGGCCCGGGGAGAGAGAGAGAGAGAGAGGAGAGAGAGAGAGAGAGAGAGAGAGAGAGAGAGAGAGAGAGAGAGAGCGCGAGGCAAGGAGGAGGAACACAGTGCCGTGTTGTGGGGGGAGAGAGAGGCTTTGCGATATAAGCCCCCGCTGGCTCAATCACCCCCGCTGCTTCACATCTGACGCACTAACCCCACCGTCTGGGGAAATGTCTAAACTTTATACAAAGTAAATCCTACATACAGTAGCGTGATTGAATCAAATGAAGTTTTTATCTGTGTAGCGCATTTCACGCGAAAAAAACAACGCGATGATATCGCAAGGCGGCGGGGATCGGGGGGGGGGGGGGGGGCGGCGGGAGGAGCGGGAGGAGGGAGGGACAGCTGACGGAACAGCTGAGCGGCAACATGTAGCTGGTTCGATCCCCGGTGCCAGCGGGGTAAGGTGTGTTCTGGATGTGACCTAGCAACTGGAGGATGGCTGGTGTTACGTTTGACAGTGCCCCCGCCGTCTTTCCTGAAGTGCCTTTGAGCAAGTGCCTAAACCCCCTCCGTCCGCCATAGCTGTGTGGCCGCCCTTTCAATTCACATTCCGAACGGACTGAATCGGGAAGGATGCCACCTCAGCCTAAACGCACATCCTAAACGACGGCTCTCGGGGGGCGGAGAGAGGGGGTCAGCCGATCGCTCAAACATTCTGTCGTTATGTATGTCTTCACACGGCCCGGGAAAATGTATCCCGTACACGCGACAATCAACAACCCTCGAGGCCTCGAGCGATTTAACTTGTCAGTCCGGTGCGCGCGGCGGCGGCCCTCCGTCTCCGTGGGGGAAAGACGCCCCCTCCCGCCCCCGCCGTCTGCGCGAGATGTGAGGTTTTTTCCGCATTCACAACAACGCCCCTACACTGCGCTCGGCCCCCCCTGTTGTGTACTCTGGGTCCTATGAGGTCTGCCCTCCCCCTCTGTACTCTGGGTCCTATGAGGTCTGCCCTCCCCCTCTGTACTCTGGGTCCTATGAGGTCTGCTCCCCCCCCTCTGTACTCTGGGTCCTATGAGGACTGCTCCCCCTCTGTACTCTGGGTCCTATGAGGTCTGCTCCCCCCCCTCTGTACTCTGGGTCCTATGAGGTCTGCTCCCCCCCCTCTGTACACTGGGTCCTATGAGGTCTGCTCCCCCCCTCTGTTCTCTGGGTCCTATGAGGTCTGCTCCCCCCTCTGTACTCTGGGTCCTATGAGGTCTGCCCCCCCCTCTGTGTACTCTGGGTCCTATGAGGTCTGCTCCCCCCTCTGTACTCTGGGTCCTATGAGGTCTGCCCCCCCCTCTGTGTACTCTGGGTCCTATGAGGTCTGCTCCCCCCCCCTCTGTACTCTGGGTCCTATGAGGTCTGCTCCCCCCTCTGTACTCTGGGTCCTATGAGGTCTGCCCCCCCCTCTGTTCTCTGGGTCCTATGAGGTCTGCCCCCCCCTCTGTACTCTGGGTCCTATGAGGTCTGCCCCCCCCCCCTCTGTACTCTGGGTCCTATGAGGTCTGCCCCCCCCCCTCTGTACTCTGGGTCCTATGAGGTCTGCTCCCCCCTCTGTACACTGGGTCCTATGAGGTCTCCTCCCCCCTCTGTACTCTGGGTCCTATGAGGTCTGCTCCTCCCCCTCTGTACTCTGGGTCCTATGAGGTCTGCTCCTCCCCCTCTGTACTCTGGGTCCTATGAGGTCTGCTCCTCCCCCCTCTGTACTCTGGGTCCTATGAGGTCTGCTCCTCCCCCCCTCTGTACTCTGGACCCTATGAGGTCTGCCCCCCCCCTCTCTGTATTCTGGGTCCTATGAGGTCTGCCCCCCCCCCCCCCCCTCTGTACTCTGGGTCCTATGAGGTCTGCCCCCCCCCCTCTGTACTCTGGGTCCTATGAGGTCTGCCCCCCCCCCTCTGTACTCTGGGTCCTATGAGGTCTGCCCCCCCCCCCCCTGTGTACTCTGGGTCCTATGAGGTCTGCCCCCCCCCCCCTCTGTACTCTGGGTCCTATGAGGTCTGCCCCCCCCCCCTCTGTACTCTGGGTCCTATGAGGTCTGCTCCCCCCTCTGTGTACTCTGGGCCCTATGAGGTCTGCCCCCCCCTCTGTACTCTGGGTCCTATGAGGTCTGCCCCCCCCTCTGTACTCTGGGTCCTATGAGGTCTGCTCCCCCCCCCTCTGTACTCTGGGTCCTATGAGGTCTGCCCCCCCCCTCTGTACTCTGGGTCCTATGAGGTCTGCTCCCCCCCCCTCTGTACTCTGGGTCCTATGAGGTCTGCCCCCCCCCTCTGTACTCTGGGCCGCATGAGTAGTGTCTTGACTGCAGCAGCTAACTTTCACAGCTCCGGTTTAAATTCCACATCCTGTGCTGCTGAGGAGTCATCATCGGTCATGGTCATTTCTGACTGGGGAGTGTGTGTGTGTGTGTGTGTGTGTGTGTGGGGGGGGGGGGGGGGGTTGTGTGTGTGTGTGGGGAGGGGAGGGGAGGGGGAGTGTTCATTGTATGACCAAAGCACACCTACATGGTCAAGCAAAAATGTGAAATGTAGCTGGCGTCTGTATGTTTGACAGAGAGAGAGAGAGGGAGAGAGAGTTACAGTGAAAGCTACAGTGGGCAACTTCTGAGAGAAATTAGTAAGAGAGTGAGTTCACCTGCCCGGCACAAATAGATCAAGCTCGGCATCACTTTTCAAACCCACACACGCGGCGCAAAACAACAGGTTTCCACAGACTCCCAGAGGCACCAGGGGCTTCCAGCGGAATCAATATATATATATTTTTTTTATAATTCTCTGATTGGCAGGTGGTTTTTCACCACTTGGCAGGCCAAACATTTTGGATTGGCCAAAAACAACAGCTCCCGATCAACCGATCAGATGTTTTTTGGCCTGCCAAGTGGCGTTCCCGCATCGGAAAACTAAGACCACCATCATGTTCCTCATCAAAAAAATTCACGCAATGTGCAAAACCACCTGCCGATCAGAGGCTGGGAAATATATTTATATATATATATATAATCTTTAATAAAGATGCAGCTTAAAGCAGCTGGTACCTCTGGGAGTCTGTGGAAAACCTTTGTTGCACGTGTGTGGACTTGAAACGTGATGCAGAGCTTGCTCTATTTTTGCTGAGCAGGTAAACTCACTCTTGCTCATTTATCCAAAGTTGCTTACTGCAGCTTTAATGGCCCCCATAGGAAGATGCTAAATCAACGTTTAATGTTCACAGG
Organism: Notolepis coatsorum; assembly: GCF_963971535.1. Taxonomy (NCBI): domain Eukaryota; kingdom Metazoa; phylum Chordata; class Actinopteri; order Aulopiformes; family Paralepididae; genus Notolepis; species Notolepis coatsorum. Next base: position 17,962,628 of record NC_140167.1, on the reverse strand, counting down.
ACAAAGGAAATAAAGTATTATGGAGTCACTTGTGGATAACCCAATATCTGTGATCATGACATCATATATTTTGTATTAGCAGCTTTTATTTGCTTGTTTCGTTTCCTTTTAACTGCTTTTCGTTCAACTGCTTTGGCAATATTGTTAATTTTCGACAGTAAAACGTCTTTGAATCACATTGCATTGAATTGAGGGGGAGAGGGGGGGGGAGAGAGAGAGAGAGAGAGAGGAGAGTGCTTTCTTTCTTTTCTTGTTTACCTTGAGTGAGAGGTGGAGGACAGGTTTCACATGTGGAACCATTTTCTACCCCCCTAATGACTCCTAATTTCATGGCAAATTAAGTAAACAACGATGCCTTTGAATCTCGCCCCATTTGCGAAAGCGCCACGGAATCAAATCGCATTCTTTTCCAGTTAAAGTGAAGCTGAAGTAGAGCCTGTCCCGCAAACTTATCTCCGTAATCACCTCCGACCTGTGGATGCACTTGGGCTTTTCTTTTTTTGCATTTCTTTCTTTTCACCTTTCTTGGGAACCGTTTGTCTCTGTTAAAGGCCCAGTCAGCGATCCCAGACATAAACAAATTGATAGCCTTAGTTCTCAATACAAGGGCTAACACTAGGCAGCAGGTAAATTCACAATTGTATTTGCTGTATTTTGTGTCTGTAAAAAGTTTGTTTTATATTATATTATAATATAAAACAAATTAAGTCTACTATATAAGTAAAGTACATTACCTTTACATTTAGTCATTTAGCAGACGCTTTTATCCAAAGCGACTTACAAGTTCTGTACGACAAGTCATCAGGAAGGGCACAACTCTATCAGCTGAGTAACAATGTTCATCAAAGTGTTGAGTGCTACAGTGTAGGTTAGTATATTAGGACACTAAAGTAAGTGAGTAAAGTAGACTTAGTAGACAGAGTAAAATAGACCTACTGTATATTCTGCTTTATGATGTTATGAGAAGTTACAAATAGCTTATTTACTACAGATCAAACTCTTGTACGTGAGTGTACGTGAATATGATACATCCCACATATGGTCAAAAGAATCAATCGACACCCTGAGAAATTCCTCCAGGTGATGTCACCAAGAGGAGAATAGACCTTTAGCGAACGGTATAGACACTACTTTCCTCAAGTTGGGCTCTACTACAGTTGAAAATAGTTGAGGACATAGTGTCTGCAGTTCGCTTGAGGTCTGCTCTCCTCCTGTGATGTCACCCAGAGGAATTTCTCTGGGTGCCGATGTGGCGGAGCTCTTGAGACACGTTGGTGAGTTACATGTCTGATTATCACACGTCCTCCTCACAACAGAACGATAGGATCCAGGTTGAAAATCGGTGAAGTGACCCTAAAGTACAGTTTTTAAAGTACTTGTACTTTAAGGCCACTTGAGTCTTTCCATTTAGTTTTACTCCACCACATGTATCCTATCCTTTAACCCTTTCACTGCCACACGACAGAAGTTGTCACGTGGCAGTGAAAGGGTTAACCTTCTGTGTATTGTCGCAGTGAAAGGGTTAACCATTTGGTAGTGCGGCGGTGAAAGGGTTAAGCAGCCATACTTTGTACTTTTTACTTTGTAGAAGAAGGTTTTGCGTACATAACGTATGATAAGTTGATGACAAAAATACACTTTAAAAATTCAGGCCTGACAACAGTGAGAGGAAGCGATCAGAGGCAGCTGGACAGCAGACACTCTAACACAACCTTTAGAGGTCAGTGCACTGAGGTCGAACACTCCCAAGCATTTAAAGGGGAACACCACTCAAATTAAACATTTTAATATGTTATTTCCATTGTATTATACTTTATTAATTGTCTATTAATGTTGATGCACCAATGACCAAGACAAATTCCTTGTATGGGCAAACTTACAAAATACTTTTCTGATTCTGATTCTGATTTTATACTTGGAGGCAGGTGTTTGTTGAAGGGGAAGAAAGCACTCTAGTCACTAGACTGCTGTCTGGCCATACTGACATATCTATTCTAGTTCCCCCATCATTCTCTCAACCTCCCTCACGTCACTGGCATTTAAATCCTTCCATTTCTTGGCAGCCCCTCTTCTGTGGCCTGTTTAGAAGAACAAATTGAACTATTTACATCAAGAACGATAATGTGGATACAATTCCCTCGACACTCTGGGAAACGCATGAGGCCTATTTGAGGGGAGCTATTATTTCATATTCTACAGCCAGGAAAAGGCCTTGAAGACGCAATTCTGTTTAGAAAAACAATGATTAGAACCTGAAAAGCAGGATAATCCATCTAAAGCCCTGCTTAGTAAAACAGAAGTCACACTATCAGCTCTTAACCAGATTTTAACACACAAAGACGAGGCTAGCATTTTCTATAACAAACATAGACTATTTGAAATGGGGGATAAACCATGGGCCAGGCATACATTTAGTTTAAGATGTATCTGAGCCTTAGACTGGTCTGAAATTCTCTAGTTAGGCCAGTCTAAATAAGACAAATTTTGAGGCAAAAAAGTTAGCCACCCTTTCCCCTGGCTAAACGTGAGCCTCTTAACCCGCAGTAGTTTTCGTTTTTGAGGACTGCATACTTTTTTTGCAAACCAAAACAACATATATACTTTATACTTATAGCACATGCATGAGCCTGGTCTCTTTTGAAAGATGACATTCTGAGTTTCTGATTCCAGAGAAAAAATTCACTTTTAGTGCTAACGTAATAGAGTAACATAGGTCTGAACTTGAGTTGTAGAAAAACTTGTTACTCAAGTTTTTCTGTAGTAGTTAGTAGTCCAGAGGTAGTATTTCCCCAGAAGGTGGTATGGCTTACAAATCCAGACAGAGCCATAGCCTGAAGCCTTATGTAGTACATATTCAAATTTCATAAAGATCCATTTAGAAATGAGTGATTAGGAGTGATTTTGGTAAACTGTGTACAAAGAAAAACTCAGTTTTCTCATAGACTTCAATTCATTTGGCTTCCTGTTAAAGAATTTAGTTTTTCACCTAGATCCCTGATTCATACATCCCCACATGGGGTATCATTGGAAGCCACACTCATTGGCTACAACAATCCACAATAATTTTCGAGATCGGATCTAGATTGATGGAACTACTGCAGCCTGAGTCGGGAGTGGTATTTTGCGCAATACCGTGTACTTTGCACAAGCCTCAAATACTGGCATGTAACTCGAGAACCGCTCAATGGATTTTGTCACCTGAAAGGGCTATCCACAGGCAACAAATGGGGCTTTAATTCGATATATATATTGTATTACAATATATGCACACCCGAGCCACTAGGAGTCGCCAAATTGCCCGCTGCAAAAAGTCCGAAAAACTACCCTGATATGGGCTGTTGCGTAATTAAGAAGACTGCTATTGCCGTGGTAACAGCTAAGCAGCCAAACTAGTTTCTATTACTCTAAAATGTTTTTCTCATGTCAGTAACAACATTTAGGGAAACAGTACTGTATGTTAAGTTTGTTTATATTTATAATGTTTTGTTATTGATGTTATTGATAAGACTGCTCTACATGCACCACCGAGGCCACGGATCAGCTCCTTACTGTCTTCTGTCCGTGGTCTGTCAACATGGTCTGTGGTCTGTCAACGTGGTTTCATTGCTGGGTTAAGTACTTCTATTCTATTCACATAATATGCTTACTTCATATATCTACTCTATTCACATATATGCTTACCACTTGTATCTATTGCTATGTCCGCCCACTACAATCACGCAAGCTGTCCCGTCTCCCTGTCTCCCTGTTAGTTGCTGTCCCGGAGTGCTGACCGGAGTGTCGGACGTCCCGTGATGAAGGCCGGGAGGATGCGACCCTCTCTGCGTGCCCTCCTGTCTCCCTGTCTCCGGCGGTCTCGTAGTGGTGACCGGAGTGCTGGACGTCCCGCGATGATGTCGGGGAGGTTGCAACCCTCTCTGCGCCGCCCCCTATCTCCCTGTCTCCGGCTGTCTCGGAGCGATGACCTGAGTGTTGAACGTCCCGTGATTAAGACGGGGAGGACGCGACCCTCTTTGCGCCGCCCCTGTGCCTCAAATAGATTTGCTATCAGCTCTATCTTTAATCTTTCAAAATGTTCAGTTGCTATCGCTATCAGCTCTATCTTTAATTTTTCAAAATGTTCAGTTGCTATTGCATGCACTCGTCTGTGTTTCACTACACACATGAGTGCATGCTTACCAACTGTTAGTCTGCAACACTACTATCACCGACATCTAAGAAGGGAGATCCCCCCTTGAATGGCCCTTCTAAGGTTTCTCTCCTCCACACTGCCTGTGGTGCATTTTCCCCTATTGTTAGGTTTTAGTGAGTTTTTCCTTACCTTCGTGTGGGGTATGTCTGGGAGTGCTTGCATTAATGCATTCATTCATTTATTTGCATTTATTTTAAATTTGTTGGACCTTATGGTGTTCTTGTTTTATTCTTGACTTATTGTTATGTTTGTTCTTGACTTGTTTAAAGAAGACGTGTCCGGCCCATGGGGACATTAACGCGTGTTGTCGGGCCTTACAAATACATTTGATTTGATTTGATTTATGTAGAATGCTGCTAGCTGACTCTCTTAAGCAAGCTATAACCACCCAAGAGATGGAAGATCTAGCTAGCTAAAATTCACCAGCTAATATCCATACTGCAGGGGCAACGGCCCGCACGTTTAGCAGTTGGTAGACAAAAGTCAAATACGATCTCATCATTAAAAGATGATTCAGGGAAGAACCACAATGAGGCTAAAGGCTCTTACACTGAGATCATGGGAAACCTATACAAAAAGCTCTCTATCTGAGTCTCTCATCTGAGTCCACTTCGAACATGGACTGTATACACATCTTCCTGGAAAACCTCCCATCACTTTCCCCTCAACCTTCAGTCCAATTACCTGTGAGGAGGTCACAGAGGCAATACATTCCACACAGAATGGAAAAGCTTCAGGGCCGGAGGGGTACGGCCCAGCGTTTTATAAAAGAAACTCATTAGAAGACCCTCTAACAAAAATATACCTACAGTCCATAAAACAAGGCTTTCTAAAATAAGATAAGATATTCCTTTATTGGGTGTCATAGCAGCATGGGGGGGGGGGGGGGGGTGCAAGTACAGGCAGAAATGACAATAAATATGAGAGATAAGAAAATACAATATAAAATATGAAAGAAAAGTAAACATAAAAAAGGTGCAGGGGAGGATCTGTATACTCTATTGGTCATAATACACACTGCGCCAGAGTCCGTGCAGGCTTCTTCCCCCTACCTTGTATACAGCAAATAGTTGACCCCCCTTTATCATTGTTTCTGTCGTCACTTGCACGCATTACATTAACTATTAACAAACTGTGTGCTATTTCTATGGTTGTTTCTGCTGCTATGGTTGTTTTTCTTATTCAGGTCTTGTCATTTCGCTTGACGCCGGAAAAGGCCTTTGATAGAGTAGAACTTATTCAGTACCATCATGGAAAGGTTTGGCCTCGGAGGGGACTTCCTTAACTTGGTGAAGTTGATATACCACTCGCTGTGGGCCACTGTGCTGGTTAATGGCAAGAGATCAGCAGAATTAGCCATCAAGGGGACTCTATATCCACACTCCTTTTTTCACTAGCAATTGAACCACAAGCTGACGCTATCAGAAGCCTCAGGAATCCAAATGGGACCTACCACATACAAGATTGGTCTGTATGCAGATGACGTCTTACTTTTTGTTGCCAATCCACAGGAATCTATCCCAGCTATAATACCAGCCAGATATACAGACCTTCGGTTTTCTTTCAGGGTACAAAATACATTTTGACAAATCAAGAATGGCCGCTTTCTCTGTGATAGGGAGCGTTTCCAGTGCAGACGGGCAGATAAGAAATCCTCGCTTTGGCGCTATTAGTTATCGGCGTGAATTTGGTGCGACGAGCACATATTTAGCAGTTGTCTCGGTTCCCTACAAGGGGATCAACCAGTCAGACCTTTCATGCAAGCTCTACATCCCACATCTTCCCCCAAACGCAGGTCTTCCCTTCCTGTAGTCTACAAGTCGTTTGTGTCCATCTATTCATGTGTGTATACGTACATTTTTCTGCACAATTAGATGAAACATATTGGCACACCTGGCGCTCCATATCTTACACCATCCAAGGCCTTCCGTCTTCACGGGCTATCCTTTCTAACACTGCACCACCGAGGAGGATACTGCACTTTCAGAGAGTGGACAAGATGGTAATTGTACAGTACAACAATGGTCACCGTCCTCTCCTCCTATAGCAGTGCTATATTGACAACATTGAGACACCATGACCTAGGAGGAGACATTTTTTCCCTCATGATCCCCCATCATGCGGTGGACATGTCAAAACAGCTCAGAGACAGCTCTCCCAACAAGCAGGGCCCCCCCCGTCACCCCCCTAATCCAGCAATTAGAGAAAAGGCCAGGGAGATGGAACAGATGTTCCATAAATGGGAATGTGAGCGGGAGTCCGAGCTGCCAGAGGTATTCCTAATCTCTCCATGGACAATGTAGGAGAGAGAGAGAGAGGAATAGACTGTGTGAGAGAGTGAGAAAGAGGGAGAAAGAGAGAAAGAGAGAGTGTGTGTATGAGAGAGAGGGAGAGAGAGAGAGAGAGAGAGGGAGGGAGGGGGGGGGGGACAGTCCCATGGTGTGGTATATACTGTATATAGTATTAGTACAGTCAGAGCAGAAAGGCCCCCCCCCCCCCCCCCCCCCTCTTTTCACTGTACCGTTGAAACCAGGGTGAAACTGATTACAGGGTTGGGGTTAGGAAAATACTTCATATATTGAAGTCGCAGCCAATAGCACAATATCCAGTGTTGTGTAGGCCGCTAGAGAGGAGAGCCAGGTGGGTTAACATGCTACTTCTTAAAAAAATATATATATTCAAATCTAGCACTAACTAACCTTACTGTCATGCACTTGTCCTAATAAACTAACCTACACTGTAGCACTCAACACTTTGATGAACATTGTTACTCAGCTGATAGAGTTGTGCCCTTCCTGATGACTTGTCGTACAGAACTTGTAAGTCACTTTGGATAAAAGCGTCAGCTAAATGACTATAATGTAAATGTACTTCTGGTGTTGGAAAGGAGGCCAAATATTACCCCCCCTTGCAAATACTGTATAATCAGATCAAACTCCAGGTTTCTAGAGAGGGCCCTAAAGGGGGAACACCGAGCAACATGAATGAATGAATGAATGAATGAATGAAAACTTTATTTAACAGATTGCAGAATGGGTACAATACAGTACGGCTCAATACATACAATTGTTAAGGGGATGCAGACCTGAGAAAGACGTTTGTCTTGTTTCCATCAGGGTCCCCCATTTTCAATTCATATGATGTTGTTGGGAGATGACACACACCATTATACACACACACACACACACACACACACACACACACACATATACACACACATATATATACACACACACACACCATTATACACACACACACACACATCATCAACCCTGAGCCGCGTGCATGTAAACGACCGTACCGTATAATCCACAAGGCCCGGGCCAGGGACTCATTCAATGTGATTCATTCATGCACTTACTTAAACAATAAACAAACCCCATGTTGATCACCCAACTATCAACAGGTCTATTCCTGCCCGCTTATGTCGCGGCTCAGCGGAGTTCAGGGTGCTCGTAGGATCCCCAAAACGGGATTGTTTTACACGCACCTGTTCCCCGGCCTCACTCGGCTACACGCCTGTCTCGGAGAGAGAGCGCGGTTAATCGCTGATTTGGCACACTTACAGTGACAACATTCCAAGGTCCAGTTTCAGGAGCGTATCCCCTCTGTGTACAGTGTACACATGCGCCGTGCCAGGCGTGCACAGCGACCACTCACACTCTCACACTCGCACGCATGTATACCGTCACACACACACACACCATTATACACACACACACACACACACACACATATATATACACACACACACACCATTATACACACACACACACACATATACATACACACACACACATATATACACACACACACACACACATATACATACATACACACATATACACACACACACCATTATACACACACACACACATATACACACACACATATACATACACACACACACATATATATACACACACACACACACACATATACATACATATGCATACATACACACACACATACATATACACTCAGTGTATTATCAAGTATAAATAAAGATTGAATGAATATACAGACACACACACATACACACATTTATACACACATATACACACACACACATATACACACACTAGTACAGTAGCTCTGTAACTCTGTCTGCTAGAATGAAAACGGAAATCACAGGCAGAACAGAGTGAACTATAAGCCTCATGACCAATGAGAGGGGCCAGTCAGCTTGAGAGAGAGAGAGAGACTCATTCAGCTTCCCTCGCCTCTATGATTTTCCGAAGAGTATTTACATGCCAGAATAAGTAAAAAAAAAAACAACAACCATGCAACATTTTAAAAACCATACAAAAAAAAAGGATTCCAACAAAACCGACCCCTTTTTTGAAGCGAGGCTGAAGCTAGTAATTATTGTCAGATCTCTGGAGGAGGAGACGGTTTGTGTATACTGGAAACCTTGAAGTTTTTGTGGTTTTGAGTGAATGAGAAACAATTAAAGTCCTTCTTGGCAGCGCATGAAGCCAGACAGCGATAAAAATGGTTGACTTTTTCAGTAGTGGGGCGAGGCCTCTGAATTTGGCCTGTCTTGTTGCCATGAGAATCTCTCAGAAGATATCCCTCCCTAAACTGACTCCATTTCTGTCTCCTTCATCTCTCCTCTTCCAGTTCAGCTTCGGTGAGCAGTTATACACGTTTGCCAGAACCTATTGACCTATTGATTAAAATCGGGCACATCGGGACGCTAAAAGTATCCACTTCAGATACATTTTACACACACTTAAAAAATATAAATCTAGAGAGCCAACCATCAGCCCATAATATATCTCTGGCTCCTCCTCTGCAGCCTCTCCTCCTCCCTTGGTGGGTTGGGTGAGGGGTGATTTAAAGGTCGGGTGCAGACTAAGGGGGGGGGGGGGGGGGGGGGGTGAAGAGGCAAAGAGGAGGAGGATGGTGTGCAGGAGAAGGAGAGAAGGAGAGAGAGGGAGGGATGGAAATCCTCCACCAGCGCAAACACCTTGGAAACAGAAACATCCATTTAGTAGGGAAAACAAGCCCCCCTCACAAGACCTCCGTGAATAGGCCACTTCAGCCGGCCCGAGGAAGTTCCACCGTGGGGCAGGATGTTCCCTTCAGGACGCACTCGAGACAGGCCAGGGGCCAGCGGCCCGAACACATAGGCCCCTCTCTCTCTCTCTGTCACTGTCCGGCTTCGCCTTGCCGCGTGGGGCTTGCAGCCCTAAGAACATACAGCCCCGAGCCACGCTACCCCTGCGAGCTGTCCCCCAACCTGCAGACGGAGAGGCGGCAACTCTGCTCTGCAAACAAAGGCACACCGGAAAAAATCGGTAATTAAGAGTCGTTAAAAGAAGCTCTGAGAGGCTAATTTGTTCCCCGTATGACGGATTCAACCTCGAGGGAAGTGTGAACCTGTGTCGGTCTGCTTTAACCCTTTCACTACCACACTACAGAAGGTTAACCCTTTCACTGCCACGCGACAAAGGGTTAACCCTTTCACAACCACACTGCAGATGCGGTTAACCTTCTGTAGTGTGGTAGTGAAAGGGTTAAGAGGTCAAGGAACACTCTTGCCCCTGTAATAGTTTGAATGGTCGCTAACATTATTGTTCAGACCGGTTCGAGGCCATCAGCTCTGTTTGGGTTGATGTTGGACTTGTGTTTGCCACACTTAATGAAGTCAGTTCAAATTCACATGCTGAATAACCATGACAACCTTGACAGTGAGTGAGTGCTTTTATAACATGTTTATTGAAAACCTTTTGACAGCATAGTTTGTCAGGCACAGAGAGAGAGAGAGAGAGAGAGAGAGAGAGAGAGAGAGAGAGAGAGAGAGAGAGAGTAGGTAGTAGGTAGAGAGTGGGTAGAGAGAGAGAAAGTGGGGAGAGAGAGAGAGAGAGAGAGAGAGAGAGAGAGAGAGAGAGATGAGGAGAGAGAGGAGATGAGAGAGAGAGAGAGAGAGAGAGAGAGAGAGAGAGAGAGTCTTGTCCCTGGGGGGGGGGGGTTTGCCCCGAGGGGTAGCTGTGGTGGAATGTCACAGAGGATTCATGGTGATTGTGAGACATGTACAATGCAACAAACAAGCTAACAAAAAACACTTTCAACCAAATGGTTAGTTCCACCTTTCTATGTTAAAAACATGAATACAGAGGGGAAAAAAAAATTATCTTGGTTGCAGAAAGTAAATCAACGGAATTAAAAAAAATTCCGATTGAACTGAACATGGTTTTCGCTCTCCGACATTGTTTAAAAAAAAAAAGAAATGGGTATGTGGAATGCAAAATGAAAAAATCAAAATAAATAGATACAAAAATGGAGTGATGACAAGAAAATACCGTAAATGAAAATAATTTTCTTTGCTAAGATTCTTACAAAATAGCTCACGTGGCTAGATAAAACTCTAAATCATGTACAGTATACAGTAACGACATAAAAAGAAAGACTTTTTCAAACTATAAATTAATTTGTAACACCTCATCTTCTGGTTAGAGCAGTGTGGTATTATCAAAAAACATAAATGAAAAAAATAAACATATAAGATGGAGCAAATTGTGTGTGACATCAGACCTGAAAACGAACCATTAAAACCTGGGAAAACGAGAAATAATACATTTGTTTTCGATTTCTTGTTGGAAGCATAGACGTAATCTCTTGACAGCAGGGTTATACTATGATGAACCTTTGGCTAAACCAATATAACACCCTCAATTCAGCCTTCATCCCTAATTTTATTAAATTTTTTATTTTTTTCCTTTCTTCTTTTTTTTGTTAAATACAATAGAAAATAAATAATCAATCCGAGTTGAGACAACGTGAACAAAGAGCCACTTTGTTACTGTACATACAGTAAAGGTTTCCCTCCCTGGTAGTTTGGTGGGCGTTATTCATTCCATGGAAATGGGGACCTCTCCTAACTGAGAGAGAGGCAGACCCAGTGTGGGGAAAATCCTGTTCCATCGAAATCTGTTCCGATCCTACTACCGGGTTGAACAACTAAGGTGATAAACTAACAATATATAGACGGTTTCACTGGAATTCTGTTGCTAGGGAAGAGTTTGGACCAAAATTGATTTCCTGTCACCTATTGCATGAGCAAACATTGCAACAGGAAATAGTCATTGTCACTTTGAAACCGTCTACACAGTTAGAATTTGTATTTCAAAATTGTAGCATCAATCTTTTGTCGTATGTACAATCAGTTTCCATTGTATTTCAAAATACAAACAGACTGTCTCGATAGAGAAGCTAATATTGACGTTAGCTAACTAGGTAAATGTTAAGGTAAGCTAGGTAAGCTAGCAAACGTCGGCCATCTTGACTAGCTGGCCACCTACAATGCTAAGCTACTGTAACGCCATATCAAGTTGACAAACTGAAGCAATAATTGCGGTCAAAATGGTTCATGAACTGATTGTACACATGACGAAAGGTTAACATTACCATAATATTAACTTTATATGTTGTTCGTTTATCGTGTTAGTTAAAATTGTACCCCCAGGATGAGATTGACACCACACCAGGCCATATTAAGAGTGCTTGAATTGACCACACCCTTTTGCATGGCTGAACATAGGAAAGATGTGGACTTGAGACAATGGGATTTTTGCATAGGAGAGAATAAGAAAAACAAATGTCCTTGTATCCTATGTACAAATCTCACAAATGAACATATTTCCTAGGTCCTGCAGTGGGGTTAGGCGTGGTCAACATAGCCACTCTACAGTGTTTCGCAAAATACATTTCATGGTTTGTTTTCGCCCTACTTAAGTGCCAGATGGGTGGAGTTTGTATACATAGGACAATACAATGAGCATGGGAAAGTTTAGACAATTTCAGGAGAAGCTTTCGAGAGTCAAGTTCGTATACTTTTCCCCATTTTCTGAATTGCCCCCCGATGCAGTAAAACCCCACCTGCGTGGTACCGGTGTCACAGGTTAAACCAGAGACCTTGAATTGAAGTCTCCATTCAAGGTCTGCAGGGTTTAAACGCTATGAATATATTTAGCAGGATCTGACCCAGAGGGTCTGGAGAGGGTCAGTAGCAGAAGGAAGTGCTTGACTGGACACACGAAGGGCCCGGGAGGGTAACAACCAAACCATAGAAGACAAGTCTCCGTTTACCCCAAATAAGGGACCAGACTGCCCCCCCCCCCCCCCCCTGACGAATATCTAATAAACGGACTACTCTACATCTTCTCCAGGCTCTTCATGAACAAAAACAAAAGCAGATAGCTATGAGTAGAAATACTCTCACCATAGGGAAAGTTTTTACCCAGGATGGAAGAATAAATAAAAGAACATCATCAGTTTCATTAGATCCATCCAACCGTTAAACGTTACAACAAGTGCCTTTTGTCCGTCTTGTTTGCAAAAAAACTAAACAAAAAAACAACTCCAGCCTTATAAAAAATTACCTTCTTTTAAATTTTTCCCCTCAAGAACTGCTTTTTTTGTTGTTGTAATTATACATTCAAAAGGGATCAAAATTAATAGATTAATCTCCTTTTTTCTCTCTCCCTCTCTCTAAATTATTCCAGGCACTTGATTGATAGATCAGGGCCAAAACCGTACTGAAAAGCAAGAAGGAAGAAATACATGGGAATCACACAACAACTGCATCCCGCCTGTGTGCTGTAGGCTTTTCTCCATTTAGCAGCGAGAGGATGGTATTACTGAACCCTTCAAAGCCACTTCAACATCACCTTCCCTTTTGTGACTTTCGCTAAATATAGGCTCTGTAAACATTTTAAACCCTTATACTATTTTGGGTCAGCTGGAGAGAGACAACTGCATAAAAGGGGGCGGGGTTTATTATTTGGCAATCTCACGATCCTTCCCTGCACATCTACAGCCGCCATGTTGTCCCATCCTCCTCCCTGTGTTCTCCTCCACGGTGCAGTGTTTGTTTTTCGGACCCTTACGAAGAATTATTAGGGTGTTTAAAAAAAATAAAAGGTCTCATGGTACTTCCGTCATTTTATTTGGTCACTACGGTGACGGTAATGACTAAAGGAATGATGGAAATACTGTGATATCACCGTCGGTAATCATGATTTAAAAAATAGACAAAAGATACATAACTTTCATCTTGGTAAATTATTTATACAATGCTGGCCAGTACCATGGTAAAACTGAAATTACCATCAAACTACCGCAATACTTTTTCGTAAGGGGAGATTTCTTGAGAATATGATGATTTTAAGACTAATTTGGCACTTTCTTGACAGATTAAGCATAAAGGATCCACTACGGTGGCCCGTCCGTAACTCACACACATAATACGTGCTTCAGAGTTGGCTTTTCTAAACAGATTTCTGCCGTGAGATCTCCAGACCACACGGCATGCCTTCATATCAATATTAACACTATGGAGCAGCGATGAAATCTCAAGCTTCTGGGCAGATCTTTCAGTAACACTTGAGCAAACAAGGACATACAGTTTAAGTAAACAAAATGTGTGTAAGTGAATGGTAACGTAGACAAAAGTATCTTGTACATCTGGCTTTTTACTAAACAAGAGCTTGAGAATTATGTGTTTGTAAATCAACTGATAGGACATTTATCATTAACCCTGTTTAGGTAGACTACAGCATTCCTGTTTTTTTTTTCTCCATACACACAAATTACTATAGAAATACTAACGTGAATCACTATAGAATTAACCATGTAGTATTTCTATGATAGACACACAGGAATACTATAGTGATTCAACATACAATTATATAATATTCCACTATAGAAATACTATGATGAATCACTACGGTATTTCTGTGGTAAATATATAGTGAGTACAAAACAAAAACACAGGAATACTATAAATCACTACAGTATTTCAGTGGTAAATCTCTACAGTGACTAAGAGGAGTGAACATCTACTGTATGTAACAATGGCCACTGGTCATTTAAACCTAAGACAAAACATTCCAAAAAAAGTATAAATTAATTACAGTATTCATATCTGATCTTTGATGGTACAGTATGTCCTTGTGCGCTTCAGTGGTACCAAAAGGCCTCTCTGATACATATTGCGAAGCACTGCTATTTCTTGCCCAGCAAGATTTAATCGTTGCTTTGATATCGCAAAGTAACGCTGACTTTTCAACAATGGTATATAAACTCATTCAGAACGTGTGATTCCCTTGATTTAGAGCTCCTGTTGAGTTCACAAGTCTTACTCCGGTGGTTAAAATCACACTTGCTTTCAGAAACACCATCATCTCTTATATCATCTTTGCATCTGTCATACATTCTTTTTTTCTTTTTCTTTACTGTAAACAAAAAAATAGATGGATCAAAAACCAGAAAAGTAAAAGACTGCCAGTTGTGAAGATAAGGTCGCAGTTCTGCTGTAAAATAAGTTACAAAATTGAAATAAAAATCTTTGCTTACAGTACTAAAATCCTAAACTAGATATTTTCGAACTTAAGAACCACATGTTATGTCTATAAATATCTTTACAAATATACATGTTAATTATTCAAATAAACCTTTGTTTCACTTTAAATGATTAAATGTTTTACATGTTCATGACAGTGTATTCTAGTTTGCAATGCTTTGATACTAAAACAATACTTAAAAAAAAAAAAGTATTTTTTTGTCTTTTAAGTACATGGCTGTGGACAGCAATATGATACATATTTGCATTTATATATTTACAATAAATCATTTCTAGATACATACAAAAAAAACTCCAAAATCGTACTTATTATTGAATGGCCCTGAAATATGGCAACACCTCCCTCTAAATGGTTCAAAGGTTATCTCAATGTCCTTGCTTGGGGATGGTAAAGCATTACGTCAGTGTACTTACTTATGAATAAATACATATTCATACGCATATACTCATATGCAATGACCTCCGCTCTTGAATAATTCCCGTCTTCATTGAAAGTCGAGATGATCGGCCGCCCACCAGGTTTCGTGCACACAGACACGCTCTGAGTGAGAAGCAAAGTGTTATAATCGTTATTTAGTCAGATTCTGACTAAGATCGCTGGTATTTCTTGTCGAACGGATGTTCCGGAAGACGTACGCACGCAGTATCTCGACCAAACAGGGCCCCGTGCAGAAGAGGAGAATATTTGAGGTCCTTTTCGCCTGCTTCTCTCTCTGGATGCCGAAAACACACCGCGTCGTCGACCAATCACTGACCAATGCCCCTTCATTTTCTCCTTGCACATCACATCCTTTTATAGTCCAAGGAGTCCCCCCCCCCCCCCCGAGTAGGCACAGAATGGTTTGACCCCACGGATTGTCTATAACAAAAGACTGGCCGAGTACAAAAATAGAATTTCATTTTTGAAAAAAAAAAACTAAAAAGAAGACATGGTTCAATCGCACCCCCCCCCCCCCCCAAAAAAAAGTAGTCCATCCTTCAATGCCATAAGTAGAACTCATTCGTACAGCATTTCTAAAGAGTCGGAACACAAATCAAAGCGCTGAAGCACTGTGGAAGTATTGCATGCGTTTTTTATCCTTTTTTCTTCCCATATCTTGAGGATGTTTTTCAGTGATTGTTAGTCACTTAAGGGATGGGGGGGTGGGGTGAGGGGTAGGGGGTTGATCGCCCCCCTCCCTCCCTCCCCCTCCTCCTCCCACTCCGCCACCCCCCTCACCCCTGAGCTTATGTCCTAATAATCACCCCGTTACTCGGAGGTGGCTTGGGAAGACAGGGTTCGTCCGGGAGGGGGTCGTGGGCGAACACTGAGTCGTCCCCCGAGGAGCACGTGCTGTTGGAGTCCTGGCAGGTGGGCGAGTACTGCTCGAAGGGAACGGACAGGTCCAGGTACTCCTGTCGGAGGGAAAGGTCAAAGGTCAGCCCGTTGTGCCGTTTGTTTATTCATCTACAGGATCCCCCATTAGCTGATGTCGTAACGTTCGGTTACAAATGAAGGAACCGCTGTCTGTCTGTGTCTGTAATGTAATGTCCGTCCGTCACGTATCTCCAGAACCGCTCATCCGGTGGACTTCACACTCGGCAGGGGGCGGCGTATATCGCTGAGGACCCGAGGGAGTGCGGCGCCGAGTGTGACGTCCACCGGATGAGCGCTTCCCGAGAACCCTGCGAGCAGCACTTCCCGGTGGGGCCGAGCAATCAGCCCGTTCAGAACCCCCCCAAGAACGGGTACTGTCCTGCAGGTTTCCCCACGTCCGGAACCTTTAAAACGTTAAGATACGGGTAGAGTTGGGGTGTGTGGCACATTAAGCGGCAGCACGGTAGGGTTTCAGCGCGAGAAAGCGACAACAGCTCTCCTCGGGGGTGTGACTTACGTCTGTGGAGGTCATGGATAGGACCCTGTCGTGGTCCTCCACCAGCTGCCTGAAGGTGGGTCTCTGGGAGGGAACCGCATGCCAGCACTCCCTCATGATCATGTACCTGCAGGGTAAAGTGAAGTCAGGACCATGCGCAGGGGGGGGGGGGGACAGGGGTTCAAGTAGGGCTGGGATGTATGCCGAATATGAAGGTATACATGCAAAGGTATGGATTTTTACTATGCCGTCATGCACCATATATACATTTCGTAAACAATATATATATTCATATTGTATATTCTTTTAAAGGAACACGCCAACATTATGGGAATTTCACTTACCATCTTCTCCAGAGTCAGACAAGAAGATAGATACCAGTTTCCTCTCTGTGCGTTCAGTAGGAAGCTATCTGGCTGCACGTTAGCCTAGCTTAGCACAATGAATGGAAGTGGATGAGTAGTGGCTAGCCTAAGTGTTGGCCAACTAACACCTTGTCTCACTCTGGAGTGAGACTGTAAGTGTGCACTTCCCATAATGTTGGCGTGTTCCTTTAAGTTAATCGAAAAAGGATTCCTTGCAGCAGTATTAAAATGTAGACCATTTTGAGTGAAATAGGACCATGACAATTGTATTACAAGATAAATACACAAAATATGTATTATCACATTGTAATTTGCACTGGAAAACATCAAAGGTCTAAAAAATATTGTGATCAACAAAACAACAACTAAAAAAAAACTAACAATAGACACATTCTTGTTGACTTCACGTAAACAAAAGCCATATCGCCATTTATGATGAATTGAAAATGGAGGACCCTGATGTAAACAAGACGAAAGTCTTTCTCTGGTCTGCATCCCCTTAACAATTGTATGTATTGCGCTGTACTGTACTGTACCCATTCTGTTAACAAAATGTTTTCAATCAATCAATCAATCAATCGCATGTGATTCTACATCCTACGTGACCTACAGCTCATGGGTGCAGTTGGCCGGCTTGTCCATGCGATGTCCCTCCTTCAGCAGCTTGAACAGCTCCTCCACGGGGATGCCTGGGTAAGGCGAGCCTCCCAGTGTGAAGATCTCCCATAGCAACACCCCGTACGACCACCTGAGGACACACACGGCGCACGCAAAAAGGGGAAAGGTCAAGGTTCGTCAAAGGGCACCGCACCTGAAGCCGGCAGAGGTCACAGGCTGTGTCTGAAAAGTCACACGGCCTAGAACATACCAGGAGATAGTTGATAGCTACACTACGGGCCGAGTTTAATGTTACTTCACGCCTGTATCAAGTTGTGTGTTGTACTTGTGTGCTATTCCATCACACTATTATGTAGCTCTGATATAGATTTGGGTGTCTCGTTACTCAGAGACACTGTTCGAGGTAGTATAGTAGTGGTGGTGGTGGTGAAGGAGGCAATTTTCCACCCTACATTGTGGGGAGCGCTTTGAGTGTCTAGAAAAGCGCTATATAAATGTAATGAATTAATAAATTAGTATAGTAAAACTACAGCATTCCTGTGTTTCCTTTTTTTTTATATACTCACTATAGAAATACTAATGTGAATCAACCATATATGTAATTATTACTATATAATTACCGTACTTTTCGGACTATAAGCCGCGGCTTTTCCCCCCATTTTTCGACCCTGCGGCTCATATAACGGTGCGGCTTATATGTGACTCGACGTGACCAAACCTGAAAATGTAAAAATCTAAATATTGCTTTTTTGACTGCATTGAAATGTTATTTATCTGTTCCCTTATTTGCTAAACTTAATACAACTTGTAAATGAGTTAATTCTTGTTATTTGTCCGACAGTATTGTGTCCCAATGCTAATTACATATGGTAATTAAACATTAAAACACCTGCGGCTTATAGTCCAGTGCGGCTTATATATGTACACATCATTCAATTTAGCTGCTGCGGCTTATAGTCAGGTGCGGCTTATAGTGCGAAAAGTACGGTAACCATATAGTATTTCTGTGGTAGAACCACAGGGATACAATAGTGATTCATCATACATTTATATAATATTCCACTATAGAAATACTATGATGAATCACTACAGTACGTCTGTGGTAAATCTCTACAGTGAGTACGAAACAAAAACACAGGGATACTATAAATCACTACAGTAATCTATTCTATTTTATTATTTGTATTACTGAAAAACTGTGATTTACCTTACTACCTCTCTATCTTTTTGTATTAAATTTTTTATGCTCGCTTATGTCTGTATTTTTTTTTTTACTGTTGTGAAGCACTTTGAACTGCAATTTCTGTATGAAAAGTGCTATACAAATAAAGTTATTATTATTTTTAAGTATTCCTATTACACTATAGGTTTTTCGTACGTGTGATCTTGGTAGAGAGGCACTGATTGGTTCTGAAAGAGGGAACGTGATCCCTGGTCAGTGTTTAAATAGAAACATCTTCTCCACCACAGGGTCAAAGTATCAGGTTGATGGCAGGGGTGTAAAGTACTTGAGTAATTGTACTTTGTTACAATACTTAAGTACTGTTTTGGGGGATTTGTACTTTACTCAAGTATTATTAAGTTTGTATACTTGTACTTTTACTCAATTACATTTCAGAGAAAAAATACATACTTTTTACTCCTTACATTTCAAATGCAGACCTACAAAGTACAAAGTACAAATCTCGCAGGTCCAACTATTTTAATTCGTATATTTGTTTCTCTGGCCGAACTAACGTTAACGTTATTAATCCTGCGGCCGCACTTTATTTAAAAACAGCCAATCAAATCCCCATCAATGGAAAATGAACCCGCCCATACCCATGCTGATTGGTCCTTGTCCAAGACTGGAAAGCGGGGATCTTTGATTAAACACCTGCTATCAGAAGAATAGACAGTCTATTGTCTAGTAACAAGCTACAGAAGATGGCCACAAATGAAGAGTGATGAAGAGGACGGAACGGAACATTACATTGCCCCGGAATAAAAAAAAGTTGTTACTTTTTAGAACTTACGTACATTTAAAAGTAGAAACTTTTTTACTTTTACTCAAGTGTGTTTTTAGCCAGCTACTCTGACTTTTATTTGAGTACGATTTTGAGACGGTACCCATACTTTCACTTAAGTATCATTTCTGGGTACTTTTTACACCCCTGGTTAATGGTAGTTTCAGTTGTACCATGGTACCATTGTATGAACAATATCATGCCAGTTAGGGTACCTTGTGTATACTGCACCTCGTGTATACTGTTTACTTTGACTTCTACTCAGTATATATTCCGATTCTAATTCGCTATTGGCTATATTTATATTATATATTATATAACGTATACCAATAGGGCATACAGACCCTCATCTGCACCTTTATTTACACTGTTTATTTTTCTCATATTTTTATATTCAGATCAAATTATATTGCCTATATTTATGTCTGTCTACTATTACCCTGCCCATAACTGTATCCCTCCTCCATCCTGCTATGACGGCCGAATTTCCCCAAGGGGATTAATAAAGGAATAGCGTATCTTAATTTACCATGGTACTGCCATGGTAAAAGTTATGTATCGCCATGGTACCAATTGTATGCTTAAATAATACCACACAGGAGATACACAGGACCACTTACTTGCCTTGTGTACAGTGAGCGATAGTACAGTTTACATTACATTGCATCTATGGTGTACTGACCCCAAACCAGTTTGCTTTGCGCGATAGTACAGTTTACATTACGTTGTATCTTTGGAGTACTGACCCCAAACCGGTTTGCTTTGTGTGATAGTGATGTTTACAGTATATGGCCATTTGACCCTAAGCAGTACTCTTGTTCTTGAGAAGGTTTCTGAACACAGGCTTTTAAAAAATACCATTATCTATGAACTCCGGTCCAACAAAACACATACTGAGAGGTTCAGTCCCCACTTTCTCTCTCTCTCTCTCTGGCAGCTTGATAGCTGAACAGCTTCCTGAGAAACAGCTGTTCCATGGCACAACAAAAGGGGTGAAATGGTGACATTTCCACAAGTAAATCATTGTTTTCTTTAGTGAATATCTTGAATATCTGTCGCAGGGGGGGGGGGGGGGGGGGGGGGGGGGGTCAGCTAGACCAAGCAAACTGGATAATAGCTGTGTGTCTCTGGCATATACGCAAATTTATGTTGTTGTTTTGTTTTCTTAGATGCATCTATGACCGGCAATGTCACTGAATCACTCAGTAACTCAGTATCTCGTCGGTTGGCCACTCTGCCCCTTGTGGCGGCTCAATAAGAAATGCACTTTGCATCTATGATACTCTGAGTCCTCATCTGTTTTATTAAAAGCTTTAAGCAGACTTTTATCGATACCAAGAAACGCTTCAAGCTGAGCCAATGTTTTGAATACTGTACAATGGCTTTTGAACTGTGGGGGGGGGGGGGGAGAATGATGATACATCTGCGTTCTATTGGTCATTTGTACTAAATGGCTGTAAAATGGGGGAGCGTAATCAGATAATGGGTGGTCTATTAACCCAGTTCTCTATTGTTTGGCCATTCGCTGGCCCTCTGAATCAGACACTCCCCACACTGTAGAGCTCAGCACAATAACCTAATTATCCACGCTATGGTCCAGAGGGTCCAAAACACAGAGGCTACCGGCCAGACTGGTCTGGGTAGCCAACTGGCCAGAGGGAGAGAGTGGGAGAGGGGGGGGAGAGAGAGAGATAGAGAGTGAGAGAGGGGGGGAGAGAGGGGGGGGGGGAGAGAGAGATAGAGAGTGAGAGAGGGGGGGAGAGAGAGAGAGAGGGAGAGAGAGAGAGAGGGATAGGGAGAAGGAGAGAAAGAGAGAGAGAGGGGGGGGGAGAGAGAGAGAGAGAGGGAGGGATAGGGAGAAGGAGAGAGAGACAGAGAGAGGGGAGGAAATGAGGGAGAGATGGAGGTGGGGGGAAAAAGGAAAGAGGGAGAGAGAGAAAGAGACACACACACATCCTCACACATCCTCACACACACACAAACCCTCACACACATACATACATACAGTACGCACGCAGACACACACAGTGTGAGGGTGAGTGATAAACAGAGGGAACAGGAGCATGGAGTAATTGGCCGGGTGGACAGTGTATCAGTAACTAACACATCATCAGCGTGTTGCTGGACAGAGGTCAGGGGTCAGGTCAGGTTCACCCTCTTCCCTCCCAGGCAGCGCGGACAGGGCCGCGGGAGTCAGCAGAATGCACCATAATAAACAGAGGGGCCAAAGACACAAGCTGTTTGTATTCACAAGCAGTCGGTACAGATGAATATTCACAGCCAATTAACAGCTTAGCGGGAATAATGATATAACGAGTTTGTATTTTTGTGTGTGCTATGGAACACCCTGGGGACATTAGGGAGGCTCAAAAGTAAAGCTAAAAACGTACCTCTTCACCTCAGCCTTTTAATACACTCTGCTGGTTGGACTCATTGCATCCAGACGGTGATTGTTGTACTGCAGATGGCAGTTATTTTATT
This sequence comes from Notolepis coatsorum, assembly GCF_963971535.1. Classification (NCBI taxonomy): domain Eukaryota; kingdom Metazoa; phylum Chordata; class Actinopteri; order Aulopiformes; family Paralepididae; genus Notolepis; species Notolepis coatsorum. The sequence goes on along the minus strand of NC_140167.1, from coordinate 17,940,744 downwards.
GCACTGCACTATTGCACTATTTGTCTGTCTATTTATGCAAATGTGTGTACATGATCACCACTTTTATTCTGTATACACTTATTGCATTGCTCTTATTCTGTCTATTTTATACTCATTTTATGTCTGCACTTTATGCATTGCGTGCATACAAATTCTTATATGAAATGCTACACAAATAAAGTTTATAATAATAATAATAATTATTATTATTATTACTTTCTATGTAGTCATGAATTATTTAAAATGAAATAATGGCTTCATAATATTATTGATTCATAATATTCAGTGTTTTGCAGCCTAGTGAATAATCTCAGTTGTAAAATATATTGTCATGTATAATATAGATTTTTACTACTAATAACTTTATTATGACGATATCTTGTGACAATATTCGCTGATCCACATGCACAATTTGTTTTCCGACATACCATCGGGTCATAAACGAATGTTATAAACACTACATGAAGTTTATATCTGCATTTCAAAATGGTAACGTCGATCGGCCGTCATATGTGCAATCAGTTCATATATACAATAATTTCCACCGCATTTAGTTTGTTTGTCAGCTTGATAATGTTAGCTTAAAGGTTCTGTAAGTGGTATTTATTTGTTAAAAATAAGTGGTCTACTGTACATGTTAAAATAATTAAGAATAATCTGCCAGTGCAGTAAGCAAATCTGGCTTGGCAAGATTTCTTGAAAATAAGTAAAAATATCTTCTCTTTCTCTCTCCTGATTGGACAAAGTGGAATGGGATACCAGAAAATAAAAGTATGTTTACTGCAGAGCTGAGGGACTGGGAGACCCATGTTACTGACCAAACACTCCGTATCAGTGATGGCTGTCAGAACGTAACGCTATTTAACACTTATTTTAACAAAAAAATACCACTTTTTCACCACCGTTAAACATAGGATATAATAATTAGTTATATAGTATTGAATAGTTACATTTGTGTTTGTAAACACAGTGGAAACTGATACTGTACATACAACGTCAGAGGACCGTGGACATGCAAATATCAGCTTCATAATAGTGTTAGTTCACCACGTCAGTCTCAACCCGGAAGTCGTCCGAGGAAAACCAATTTCCGCGAGCGGGAACGGATTTGCCATCCCTTGAGCACCGAGAGCTCAACAGGAGATTTAACCGCACGGTAGCTACGCTCTTTTGCAAAGTAGGGCTGCATGGAACGTTACAGCCTCATACGATGTCGGAAAAAAATGTATCCCATCTCACGCCGATCCGGCAGGCAGGAGCTGGCCTCAGATATCACACCTGTATCGCGCGGCGGGAGGGGGGGGGGGGGCTTCAAAGCGAGTGGCTCCTTTGTTTAAAGATAATACGTTGTATGATACGTGTTTACGCAACCGTACACCTCCTACAAACACGGGTCACGGAGAGCCTTTTAGGTAGACAGTGTTCTCACTCCCCCCGGCTCCCCTGGGCGTGAGAGTAAACTGTCCGGAGAGCGACTACTGTATAAAGAGGCTAAGGCTGTAATCCAGACCTGCTGAAACAACAGAGAGGCTGACTCCCCCTCGGCCCGTTCCCAGTCCGCTATAATCACACGGGGGAGCTAGTGTTGACAGGGCCCGTGTTTGACTTGGACGGGTCCCGCTCGGGACACGGAGTCTGGCTCCTAGTCGCACCCCCCCCCCCCCCCCGCCGTCCCTCTCCCCGCCTCTAGTCCCGATTAGAGCTGACCGGGGGAGGAGGGGGACGGCTTGACTTTGTGTGACCTCGACACCCCAAACTCCCTTTCTTCTGCTGATCGCGGAACAACACGCGAGCGATCAGGGAGAATCAGTCGGGTCACCGAAAAAAAGTCTGTTTGTCGTTACCGACCACCGGGTTCTCCTTCATAAGAGCCGCTGGAAAGAGCCAGAGGGGAAAGCCCCCTTCTTCGCGCTCTTTCCAGCCGGGCCTCTTATCTCCATCTTATTCCAGCGACGGGGTGGATTTACGCTGATAAAACACGGCTAAGGATGCCCGGGCCGTGTGCCCGTTTTTTTTTGCCTCCCCTCTTCTGATGTCATATATGGAGGTTAAAGAACAAACGCGGCGCGGAATGCGGCCCAAACCTCTGATATACAACGGGCCTCCTGAGGATTATCGGGCGAGCGCAGATGATAGGGAGCGGGGAGAGGGAGGGAGAGAGAGAGAGCAGAAGATACAGAGGGGGCGTCGAGGGAACGCTATGAATCCATATTCACACGCACGGCAATACCGTTTGATGCTAACAGGCTGGGTCATGATATTTTTCCAAACATCCAAATTCCACCAGTGTACGTTCGTTCCCCAGTCCACATGAGCGGAGGCGCGGCATGTGAGCCCGTTGTTTCAGTAAACTCACACGTCGCTCTGGTGCGTGTAGACCCGGTCGAACAGAGCCTCCGGGGCCATCCATTTCACGGGCAGGCGACCCTGGAACAACAAGGGAGGGGGGGACAGCAGAACCTCTTGAGTCAGCAGAACCATTCTGTACGGGCCAGACACTGTCCAAAACAAAAACCCTCGACCCCGCCCCGCCCCCAAAGCCTGCCTTGATCCTGACCGAGCCCTCTCTGATCCGAGTGCTCTATTATCAACCCCATCTGTTACCCACCTAGCTTGCCTGATCCTGCTCGATCCTGCCCCTCTCTGCCATGGCCAGGGGGCAATAAGAGGGCAGATGAATGGGGATGGCATTCAGTTTGTTTGCGTTACTAATTATTAACAGCAATTATTATTAATAAATAATGTAAGGGACAGGGAATGATTTAATAATTGAATTTGGACAAATCGCCCCACTGTAGCCACATCTGAGGACCCATTCATTATCAGGCCAACCTGTCATCACCCAGTAAGTTCTCATTCCACATCCAGAAATTAAATGTAATTATGTCTCCCTGGGCGCTGGGAGTGTACGCCAACACACATAAATGTACTGTCAAGGTCCAGCAGACTACTCAGAATACAGATGCACTGAGACATAATGCTGGACTACTGTACTCACAGAATACACATTTACTGAGACCTAATACTGAACTACTGTACTCACAGAATACACATTTACTGAGACCTAATACTGAACTACTGTACTCACAGAATACACATTTACTGAGACCTAATACTGAACGACTGTACTCACAGAATACACATTTACTGAGACCTAATACTGAACTGTACTCACAGAATACACATTTACTGAGACATAATACTGAACTACTGTACTCACAGAATACACATTCACTGAGACCTAATACTGAACTACTGTACTCACAGAATACACATTTGCTGAGACATAATACTGAACTGTACTCACAGAATACACATTTACTGAGACATAATACTGAACTGTACTCACATAATACACATTTACTGAGATACTGTATGCACTGAACTGTACTCACAGAATACACATTTACTGAGATACTGTATGCACTGAACTGTACTCACAGAATACACATTTACTGAGATACTATATGTATTGAACTGCACTCACATTCGTGGTCTTTTTGTAGTAGTCTATATTGTGCACGTCTCTGGCGAGGCCAAAGTCTGCGATCTTCATGACATTGTCCTCAGTCACAAGGACATTCCTGGCTGCCAGGTCCCTGTGGATACACTGAGAGCAGACGGGAAAAGACACGTCAAACACATCAGTCATGTCATGAAGCTCGTTACACAAGTGCGCACACACACATGCACAAACATCCAACACCAATGTCACATCATGATGCTAATCACACACACACGTCACACACACACACACACACACACACACACACACACACACACACACACACACACACACACACACACACACACACACACACACACACACACACACGTCACATCATGATGCTAATCACCCACCCACACACACACACACACACACACACACACACACAAACACATGTCACATCATGAAGCTCATCGGACACACAAACATATGCATGCGCACACACCAACACAAAAAGACACAGTCAGACAGAAATAGATACACACACATAAACAAACACACACACACACACACACACACACACACACACACACACACACACACACACACACACACACACACACACACACACACACACACACACACACACACACACACACACACACACACACACAGTTAATAGAATACAGATCAACATGATGACTAGCTACTATAGAGTACCACCACTACTACTACTACTAGTATTATTACTACTACACCACCACCACCACCACCGCTACTACTACTACTACTACTACTACTACTACTACTACTACTACTACTACTACTACTACTACTACTACTACTACTACTACTACTACTACTACTAGTCTACCACCACCACCGCTACTACTAGTACTACTACTACTACTACCACCACCACCACCACCACCACCACCACCACCGCTACTACTTCTACTACTACTACTACTACTACTACTACTACTAGTCTACTACCACCACCAATGCTACTACTAGTACTACTACTACTACTACTACTACTGTACTAGTATAGCATAATCAAGAACATGTATCAGGACATGAAATGCCAAGTGTTACATAACGGATGTGCACGAACACTTCAAAGTGCTCACCGACGTGAAACAGGGCTGCCTACTTTCCCCCTTCCTCTTCCTCCTATGCATCGACTGGATCATGAGACAAACCACAACCAATAAAAAGACTGGTATCCAGTGGAGTCTAACGGAGCACCTCGAAGACCTGGACTTTGCGGATGACATCGCACTACTCTCACACAACCATCAACAGATGCAAGACAAAACCCAGCTGCTAGAAACAACTGCAGCTGGACTTGGGCTCAAAATAAATGGACCAAAAACTCAAGTAATCAGAGTCAATAATAAAAGCACGAACCCCATAACCATCGGGGGCCAGACACTGGAAGAGGTTGACAAATTCACATACTTGGGTAGTGTTATAGCTGTGGATGGCGGGACTGAGGAAGACGTAAGGGCAAGAATAGGAAAAGCAAGAGCAACATTCAACATGTTAAACAAGATCTGGAAAACCCGAAACATCAAACTCAACACCAAGCTCAAAATCTTCAACTCCAACGTCAAATCCGTACTGCTATATGGCTCTGAAACCTGGAAAACCACCACTAACATCATTAATAAACTGCAGACCTTCATCAACCATTGTCTGAGACGTATCCTCAGGATCTTTTGGCCAAACACAGTCACCAACATCAAGCTGTGGGAATGCACCAAGCAAGAATCAGTGGAGGTCCAGCTGACCAGGAGAAAATGGAGCTGGATTGGGCACACACTTCGAAGACACAAAACCGCAATAACTAAACAGGCATTAACCTGGAACCCACAAGGCAAGCGAGGCAGAGGAAGACCCAAAACACTGAGCAGGAACTCAAGACGAGGGGACTGATGTGGAAACAGCTGGAGAGGATGGCTCAAGACAGACGGGGGTGGAAAGTTTTCATCAATGGCCTATGTTCCGAAAGGAATAAAAGGCCTAAGTAAGTACACCACCACCGCTACTACTACTACTACTACTACTACTACTACTACTACTAGTCTACCACCACCACCACCGCTACTACTACTACTACTAGTCTACCACCACCACCACCGCTACTACTACTACTACTACTACTACTACTAGTCTACCACCACCACCACCACTACTACTACTACTACTACTACTACTACTACTACTACTACTACTACTACTACTACTACTACTACTACTACTACTACTACTACTACTTCTACTACTACTACTTCTACTACTACTACTACTACTACTACTACTACTACTACTACTACTACTACTTCTACTACTACTACTACTACTACTACTACTACTACTAGTCTACCACCACCACCACCACTACTACTACTACTACTACTACTACTACTACTACTACTACTACTACTACTACTACTACTACTACTACTACTTCTACTACTACTACTTCTACTACTACTACTACTACTACTACTACTAGTCTACCACCACCACCACCACTACTACTACTACTACTACTACTACTACTACTACTACTACTACTACTACTACTACTACTACTACTTCTACTACTACTACTTCTACTACTACTACTACTTCTACTACTACTACTTCTACTACTACTACTACTACTACTACTACTACTACTACTACTACTACTACTACTACTACTACTACTACTACTACTACTACTACTACTACAGATGCTACTATTAGTACTACTACCACCCCCCCCCCCCCTCCGGCCCAGCAGTACCCCCCCACACACACCTTCTGAGAAGCCAGGTACTCCATGCCTCGTGCCACCTGGTAGGCGCAGGACACCAGGTCTTTGAAGGTGAGCTGCTCGTCAGGGATCTTGCAGGTGTCGAAGGAGTAGTCCATGCCTGGGGGCCTCCGAGCCCGCAGGTACTCTCGGAGGTTCCCCTTGGAGGCGTACTCCACCAGCACGTACAGCGGGCCTGGACACAGGAGGTTTAGTATTACTTTATTATTCAGTGGTTAGCACTGCTGCCTCACAGCAAGAAGGTCCTGGGTTCGAACCCCAGCAGGGGGCCTTTCTGTGTGGAGTTTGCATGTTCTCCCCATGTTCCCGTGGGTTTCCTCCAGGTACTCTGGTTTCCTCCCACACCATAAAGACATGCATGGTAGGCAGGGACTACAGATGAAAATGAGCTAATTAGCTAACTCTGCCACATTTACATTGATGTGGAAACTGAAGATGTGGATTAATGTGCACTGTCCCTGATGGGTAAAAAATAAATAAACTTAAACTTAAACTGAAAGGCTTTGAGGCACTGAAGGTAAAAAAGGATGGTATAATTTTTTATCTTTCCACAAGGTTCTTCCTTCTTTTGCTGCACTTAAAAGTGATCTAGGACCACTGTGTGTCGACTTGTAAAATGTCTTAGCAGATTTTCTATAGTTTTATTCTTATTTATTGTGCCTATATGTATGAAACGGCTGACAAGCGGTGTCTTGTTTTGTAAGCTTGTCGTCGCTGTAAAGGAGGGTAACCTCAGTGTCTTCCGAGTTGAAATAAAGGTTTGAAATTAAATACAATTTTAAAATATTTTATGTGTATCTGTGTCTGTCAAATTTTTTTTTTGGTCCACTTTTTCTCCCATTTTCTATATTTTCTCCCATCCCAATTTCGTATCATCCAATTCAACCCTCCCCTGTCTCGAACGCTGTTTCTTGCCTCCCACAAGCCGGCTGCAATGTGGACTAAGTCATACATAGCACAAGTCCCCTCCGTTACTTGAGGTAACAGCAGTCGCATCTTTTCACCTGCGCAGCTCGATCTCTCAGTGTCGAGGAGTAACGTGTGGGAGGCTCACGCTGCCCCCGACACTTCCTGATTCTACTGCGCAGGCGCACCAACCGACCTGTAGGAGTCGCTTGTTCACAACGTTCGATCCCCACCCTTCAGTTTTCCCTCCCCGTAATACGGCCAATGTGTATTACTGCGGACGACCAGCTAAACTGAAAACAATGTGGAGAGCTGGATTCGAACACGCGAATCCTAGCGTCTCCACACTGGTGGCGAGTGCCTTGCCCACTACACCACCTAGCCGCCCCTGTGTCTGTCAAATTTAAGAACATAATCAAAGTAAAAACTAAACAGAAACACTTGCTAGGGAAGTTGAAGCAAGGTGTTTCAAAAATCATGTCTAGCCCGAGAATAACAGGACGCAGTCCTAAACGTCCTCACAGAAGGAGACAACTGCCGTGTGGACTGGCGTTAGGTTTCTACATCGCAGCCATACTCCGGTCTCTGTGCCCTGTTTCCTACCCTGCATTGTAACTAAAGAGTTGAACTTCAATGAATGATCATCGCATTTATATAGCGCTTCTTTCTAGACAGACTTAAAGTGCTTTTTACAGTGTAGGGTGGAAATTACCGCCTTCACCACCACTGTGTAGCACCTAACCTTGGGCTACGCAGGCTCAATGGCTGCCATACACTGGCACACATCACACTACACAATGGCTGAACGGCTCAGGAGACAGGAATTTATATCAGCCAGTGATTAGGTGGCCTTGATGTCAGAGACCTGATTGGGTATTTGGCCAGGAACGTCTGGGAACCAACTACTCTTTGCGATAGACGCCCTGGGTTCTTCAACGACCGAATTCAGTCTCATCCAAAGGACGGCACTCGCAGCTGTGTGGGGTCCCTATCACTGTAACAGGGGCATTGTTACTGACAAGTCCAGAAGACAACAGCCTTGACCGGGGCTCGAACCGGTGATCCTCCAATCACGAGTCCGGAGCTCTATCCATGTAGCCACAATGTCGGACCTGAACCTGACCGGTCCTCCCTGTGTAAGGCTCTCCCCCACAGCCAGAAACCAAAGTGACTCACAAGTTACACTGTAGCACTCAGAGAGAGAGAGATGGACATTGTTACTCAGCTGATAGAGTTGTGCCCTTCCTGATGACTTGTCGTACACAACTTGGACTTGACTTGAACTTTGGATAAAAGCGTCTGCTAAATGACTAAATGTAAGTGTAAATGTAAGTTATATGTAGGAGTATTCACCACCGCTTCGTACGGCACCATTCGTCTCCCAGTGGCAAAAGGGGGAAGCCGTATCATTTAAACACATTTTGTGTTTGATTTATATGCTCCTTGTAAACATTAACCCCCGTAATGCATCCAGGCGGCCTCACCGTCCTGTGTGCACGCTCCCAGCAGGTTGATTATGTTCTTGTGCTTCCCAATCATCTTCATCATCTCCATCTCAGACACCAGGTCCGACAAGTCTTTGTCTGTGGCGTCGTCTGATGATGCAGAGAGAGAGAGAGAGAGAGAGAGAGAGAGAGTGAGAGAGAGAGGGAGAGAGAGAGAGAGAGAGAGAGAGAGAGAGAGAGAGAGTGAGAAAGAAAGAGTGAGGGAGAGAGAGAGAGGGAATGACATGAGAGAAAAAGAGAGGGGGAGAGAGAGAGAGACAGAGAGAGATAGAGAGAAGAGAGAGAGAGAAAGGGAGATAGAGACGAGAGAGAGAAAGAAAGAAATAAAGAGTAGGGGAAAGTGAAAGGGAGTCATGTGCGGCGCAATGAGAGAAAGACAGAATGACGAGAGAGAGAGAAAGAAAGAGAGAGAGAGTGGGGGAGTGAGGGAGGGAAAGGGAGAAAGAGGAAGAAACCGCTTTAATATAGAAATGCAACACTGGCCATTTCCCTCAGGAAATCCAGAAAAACGACACATGAATTGCTACGGACGCCGTCAAGGTCGGCGTATTAATCTCGGAGACTGCGCCCCAACACTCACCTTTCAGCATTTTCACGGCGACAGTGAGAGGCTTGTTGGGCTTCTCCTTGTCGATACCGATAGCCTCCGCCATCACGACCTGCCCGAAGCAGCCCTCGCCCAGGGGTTTACCCAGCGTCAGCCTGAGACCACAGGACACATTTTATTTTATTTGATTTTATTAGGGATCCCCATTAGCTGGTGCGATAGCAACCAGCTAGTCTTCCTGGGGTCCACACACAAAAAAACACACAAAAACAATCACTATTGCAAAAAACTAAATTATTAAAAGTCAGTACACACAATGCATAATGAACCTACTGTAACAATTAATATAGCTAAAATTACATTAGTGTAAAACAAAAACAAAAAATTACTTTACAGTGTTAAAAACTATTTAAGATTCTTTTTAAAAGTGAATCTACTGTAAATGCAGCAGAGGTTCCGAGGCAGGCCATTCCACAGAGTTAATGCTCTAAAAATAAAAGATCTCCCCAAAGCGCTGGTTCTAGGACCTGGCAATTCAAGCTGCCCACTACTGGAACCTCTAGTGTAAGAACGCGGTTACTAGACCAAGGACATACTGTGGACGGCTTTGTGTGTATATACAATGTGGGGAGCGTTGAGTGCATTATGGTTGTTTTTTAAATATATTTAGAGTACACCAAGGAATTCCTGTGAATTGTAACATTGTATACAATGTTATGCTATACAACTTGATGTATTTTGTGGTGTGTAGAGTAGCATTTAGGCGTCTATTTAGATCGGGAAAAGGCATTTTATTTCTCATATATGTTTATGATATGATATATGATATACAGTATGTTTATACATTTGGGGGCGACAGTGGCTCAGGAGGTACTAGAGCCGTAGTCTGGTAATCCGGAGGTTCCCGGTTCGATTCCCGCTCCTCCCGGGCAGTGTGTCGAAGTGTCCTTGAGCAAGACACCTAACCCCTAACTGCTCCCGATGAGCAGGTTGGCACCCTGCGTGGTCGCCTCTGCCGTCGGTGTGTGAATGTGTGAGTGAATGGGTAAAATGTTGAGGAACAAATTGTAAAGTGCTTTTGATAAAAGCGCTATATAAATGCAGCCATTTACCATTTTTACATTTGTTGTTTGACTGCATCAAAAAAAAGAAGTCGAGTAGTTCGTACTACTCTATTTGTCAGTCGGACCGTTATTTCTCTTCACATCTGTGAAGAAATCTGACCGTTCCTTTCCCCTCCTTGGCCTCACCTGGTCCGAGAGAACTCCCACTTGGGGTCCGAGGGCAGCTCCAGCTCCGAGACGTTGGCCAGCATTGGCCCGTCGCTGGACGACAAGCGGGCGATCCTGACCAGCGGCGTGTTGGAGTTCATGGAGGAGTTGGAATCCAAGGAAACCTGCTTAGGGTGCAAAAAAAGAGAAAGACTGTTATAGTCTCTGAAGAAGGTTGCAAGACGGCAGCGTCCAGGGAGACGTGAGAGAGGGAGAGAGAGAGAGAGAGAGAGACGGGGGAGAGAGGAAAAGGTGACAGGAGAGGGATGAGTCATCTCTCGACGGCAGGGGCCGTACTGTCAGGGCTCCGCGGGACTGCGGGCTCTTTGAAAAATGGCTCTAGTTTTCCGACACCGCCGGTGCCTTTTCACAAAGAGCCGTGTGGCTCAGCTGCTATAGGGAGAAGGAGGCGTGGGGCGGGGGAACCATAACAAAGACAAACGAGAGGGAGTTCAGCAGCGTGGGGGGGCTGGTGTCTGTGACGAAGATGGGACGGATGTTTCCATCCATCGGTGAGTTCCATTTCCAGGAAAGCGGGCAGCTCTGCTGCCGCTGCCGCCCCCTAAGCCTGTGGGCTCCGCGTCCGCTCGACCATTTGTCTGGCCGCTCCGCAGGTGACGGCTCCCCCTTTTTGATGAATATGTTTGTGTCGGCAGCCGCGCCAAGTCGTCCCTTCAGGTAGGTCTCGAGACAAACATGTCTACTTATCAAACTCCACCCGCCAGCCGCCCGCCCCTCTCTCCCTCCACTGTGAAAATGAGGAAAAGGCTGCACGAAAAACAACAACATCGACAACAACAACAGCGACCGCAAAAACCGGCGGTTTCAAAGGGGACGGAAGATCTGTTTGATATAAACATGCCGGCAGGTTTTTTACGGGAGATTTACTCCGAGTTATGGAGAAGGGGGAAAAAAAAGTACGAAGCAAACCGAGAGATTAACATTACAGGAATAAAGAAAAGATTACGATGAAAAAAATCCCGCAATAACACTCTGGACTTCCATAAAAGAACGAGGTATACGGTTAAGACTGAAATAGAAGAAAATAAAAGTCTGGACGCCTACAATTATAGCTGGAGAGTTGGAACACACACACACACACACATACACAGACACATGCATACACACACACACACACATGGCCACAGCAACGCGCTGTATACAGTATACAATATGAGTTTAGCAGGGTGGGGCGTTAGTATAAACACAAAGCTCTTTGAGGCCGCGGGTCGCCCTCGCTGGAGAGGCAGCTGCTACACTTTAAAATCTCTCTCAAAACAGTTGAGGGTTGAGTGTGCGTTACACAGAGAGTGAAATCTAACACTAACACTGACAGTCAGAGGAGGGCATAAATATCCCTCTGCTGAACCCGGTCCAAGATAAATGTGAACACATGTCACCGGCTCCATGCCTTCCAGTGTCTCTGCGCTGTGTACGTCACCCTTCCGTCCGGGTGAGAGAGAGAGTGAGAGAGAGTGAGAGTGGGCGAGATTCACTTAGACACAGCGGAGAGTAAAAGTAAAAGACAGATCGATGTTTAATCAATCAAGCCGGATCAGACTTTATCGGGAGAGTTCCGGCCTTTCTCTTGCTCCCCGAGGGGTTTCATTTATAAAAGGTTCTTAAGACGCAGATTACGTGTCCATGACCGGATCCAAGACAAATTTGTGATTTATTAATAAGACATCTTGATGCCAAAATCAGTTTTACAGTCGTTTTCTCAGAGATATTAGAACCTAAAATGGTTTTCTATCAACACACAAAATATGAATGCTTGTTATAGGTATCATTTCTCATCACATTCTTTGAAATTATCGTACGAATGATTCCAGGACAAAGTCAAGGAAGAATTTGCTAAATGATGCCCCTGGTTCTGAGTGGGCAACACAACATCTTGGAATACCTGGAATACTCCAAGGACAATGGTAGTCTTACCTCTTCACCTTTATTTGGAAATATACCAACTGTATATACCGTAATTCCTCTAATAGTAACCGGGTCTCAAATACAAGCCGGGTCTCTATTAATGGCCGGGTGCGCTCTTGAGCTAAGCAATTATAAGCCGGCCTCCTAATACAAGCCGGGTTACTAATATACTGAGCTGCATACTGAGCTAGTTACTTGATTTCACTTTGAAAACGTTGAAATTACCAGTGACCACCTGTAATTGCACTGTTTACTATTTCATACAGTACTTGGTTTCAATAAATGAACCCAGTACATTTTACTGGGTTCAAACTGACACAAAATGTTGATTTATTCATTATGATCCGTTTGAAAATTTGAAATATAGGCCTCCCTCTTATACAGGCCTCCTCCTAATACAAGCCTGGTACCCGCTACAGTTGAAACAAATACAAGCCGGGGTTACTATTGGAGGAATTACGGTATATATATATATACCAACTGTCTGTCAAAGCCTTGAAGGAACTCTGATGACCAAAACATCCGGTATATTTCCTGTCACCTATTGCATTAGCGAACATTGCAACAGGAAATATACAGTTGGGTCCTTTGTCACTTTGAAACCGTCTATCATTTACATCTCGACTTATGCGAAAAGATGTTGAACCGATCTCACTGGAGCCCTCTGGATAGAGAAGAGGGGTTTCATGTAAACTAAACTGTATTAGTAACTGCTCATCGTGGCAACACTTTGATATAACAATAACAATACTGTATAGTTATAGCCGTTCCCTCGCAACACACCAAACATTCCACCGTCTACAAGCTACAGTGAAGGGAGAGAGAGAGAGAGAGAGAGAAAAGGGAAGTTTTTGTACGAATCTTGTATCTACTTTCTGTTACCTGTCTCTTGAGGGGGAACTTGGAGAGCTTCTGGACGGGCGGCGTCGGGAGGCTCTTCTGCGTCGTCATCCGCATGCGGCAGAGGATGACGATGACCACGGCGAGGATGAAGAGCACGCAGCCCGTCACGTAGATCAGGATGTCGGCGTAGTCGTCTTCCTTGTCGGCGTCCAGCGCTACATATACAAGGGAGCGGACGAGTGAGACGATATGCCACACGGTCAAGACTGTAAACCTTTGATGTGATTTGAACTATTTTTGTATTGTTATTTTACAACAATGTCATTTATACAGGACTCATGGGGACAAGGTGTGCATTGAGATCCTCGCGACAATTATCACATTGCTAAGGTTAGGGAGGTCAAGTGTTAAGTTAAGTCAAGTGTTTGTTATTATAATCAAATGGGAGCTCCGCCCATAATGTTTTTCAGAAGAATGATACTTTCAATTGGTAGAACGACCAATGGCGTTTGTCGGTTGATGATTTGTTGGAGCAATGCCCCGTCAAAATGGCGTCTGCCTTTCTCTTTCTTCATTCAAATGGCTTTTTTTTTATTTATTTTTAATTTTTTTTCACTTTTTCTCCCATTTTCTATATTTTCTCCCATCCCAATTTCGTATCATCCAATTCAACCCACCCCTGTCACGAACGCTGTTTCTTGCCTCCCACAAGCCGGCTGCAATGTGGACTAAGTCATACATAGCACAAGTCCCCTCCGGTACTTGAGGTAACAGCAGTCGCATCTTTTCACCTGCGCAGCTCGATCTCTCAGTGGCGAGGAGTAATGCGTGGGAGGCTCACGCTGCCCCCGACACTTCCTGATTCTACTGCGCAGGCACACCAACCGACCTGTAGGAGTCGCTGTCCACAACTCCCAATCCCCACCCATCAGTTTCCCACCCCCTAATACGGCCAATGTGTATTAGTGCGGACGACCAGCTAAACTGAAAGCAATGTGGAGCGCTGGGCTCGAACAGTCGAGCCCAGCATCTCCGCATTCGTGGCGAGCGCCTTGCCCACTACGCCACGTAGCCGCCCTATTCAAATGGCTCTACTACCAATTTAAAAATATATATTTTCGGTGATGGCAGAAAAAACTTTTGACCTCCCTACTAAGGTTTTTAATGCCGACCCAAACGACACAGTGTATACTTGATACTAATTAAAACTGCTGGAATACTGCTTTGCTCGGTAGCGCATTTCAACCGGAATGGAATTTTGGAACACTCCATAGCCATCCATAAGAACCGCTGTAATGAAGCCAGCATCTATAAAATCACCAACCAATTGACGCTTAAAGAATTCGCCTCCTCGTAAAAGTTTGCGTCGGGTTGTCAAGATGAGGTGGTAAAGCGATCAAAATCTACCTCATCCCCCAGCAGGTAAGTGCACCTGTGGTATCCCTTTTCCCCGGGGAGGTAATTACGGTTACACAGAAATGTCCTTAAAAATCGCTTCGTAGCCCGGAGACAAGGCAACAGATGTTGCTGCTCTGATTAAAAAGCACCTTCCTATGGAGGCTGTGCTTACTACACACCTTGCTGTGCAAATGAGAGGGCGATGACACGGGGGCACTGCAGGTAACATGTGTTAACAAGTGGCAATCACATGTATATATGTACACTAATTATACAGGGGGGGGGCTGGCGGAGTGGTGGAGATTACTGCGCTACTGAGCAAAACATGACATTGAAAAAAAAATTAAATAATAAAAATAATCCTTGTTTACTTTTCATCATCACATTTAGGTTCACAGAGGCAATGAATTACCAATTCTGATATTTCACTGCTGGGTGCAAATGAAGGGTTTCATTCCAAAAAGAGATTATACGATTTGAAATAGTGAGTTTTATTTGATTCCACTGCTGGTTGCTATACTCTGAGGGCTAATGTCAGGACTGGACATTGAGATTATAATACATTCTCTCCCTTAGAGACATCTAAGAAGGAAAATGTGCAGAATGTGTGTTTTAGTATTAGGGAATGTATCCCTGATATCTGATACCAGATGTGTTTTTTTTACGCCTACCAATATGGTGCAATGTCACAGCTCATTGGCCACAGCTGTGATGCTAATCAACTGTTAATTGATTACAATCACCTGTTGTTTGCCCACGAGATGAGACGGTGCATCCCTCGTTAGGGATAGATTCAATCATTTCTTTCCTCTCTCTGATGATATATAATACATAATAATATCTCCTTTTGGAATGAAACTCTTCACTTTTAGTGAGACGACACACAAAGACAGGGGAGACCCGC
>NC_140167.1:17864689-17924966 GCF_963971535.1 Notolepis coatsorum | reverse complement strand
GTGTGTGTGTGTGTGCGTGTGTGTGTGTGGGGAGTGACTGCATGCATGTGTGTGTATGTGTTTGTGTGTGTGTGGGAGTGACTGCATGTGTGTGTGTGTGTGTGCGTGTGTGTGTGTGTGTGTGTGTGTGTGTGTGTGTGTGTGTGTGTGTGTGTGTCTGTCTGTCTGTCTGTGTTTGTGAGTGAGTGTGTGTCTATATGCTTGTGCTTGTGTATACATGCATGCGTGGGTATGTGTGTGTGTGTGTGTGTGTGTGTGTGTTTGTGTGTGTGTGTGCGTGTGTGTTTGTTTGTGTGTGCATAATGTGTGTGAGTTTGAGTGTGTGTATGAGTTCAAGCATTTGTGTGTGTGTGTGTGTGTGTGTGTGTATTTATGCATGAGCCTGTGTGTGTGTGTGTGTGTGTGTGCGCGCGTGCGTGCGTGCGTGTGTGTGCGTGCATGCGTGTGGTGTGTGTGCGTTGCGTGCATGCGTGTGCGTGTGTGTGTGCGTGCGTGTGTGTGTGTGTGTGCGTGCGTGTGTGCGTGTGTATGAGTAAGTTCAAGTGTAAGTTTGTGTACACACCAGCATGTAACATGATAATACCTAATGTGTGTAAATGCTTGTTTCTAAATGTTTCCTGTGCAAACTATGCAGGTTAGCCAAACATAGATCTGATAGGTGGCGTCGACGTGCCTCCGAAATAGACTGCAGGTGAAAGGGACAGATTGTGCATCTGGTGAAAGGGCCCACTGTCTCTGGGGCCGGAATAAATACAGTCTTCAGCTCACAACCAAACAGCCCACCTAAACCCATACCGTTAACCCAATGGACACTGACATGTTTGTGTACCTGTGTGTGTGTGTGTGTGTGTGTGTGTGTGCGTGCGCCGTGTGTGTGTGTGTGTGTGCGTGCGTGCGTGTGTGTCCCACACAGACATCCTCAACGACACAAACTCAATCTGTATGGCCGCAGCTGTGGCCAAAAAAAACATCCTCGTTGGATAGGGCACACCATACGTATGCCTGGCCACCACCTGCCCCGCCAAGTCCTCTATGGCCAACTGAGAGGAGCAAAGCGGGCTGCTGGAGGCCAAAAGAGACGCTTTAAGGACGACACCAGGGACCTCCTAAAGTGTGCAAACATCACGCAGCTTGAAACTCTGGCACTCGACAGATCAGCCTGGCAAGTCACTTGTGCCACTGCAGTTTCCCAAATACACCAAACGAACCAAGACCGAAGATCTGAGAGGCGCACGCAACGACACCAGCGGGCGGCTGGCAGGCATCCCCCAGGTATCTGGCTTCCCTTGCGCCATCTGTGGACGGGTGTGCGGCTCAAGGATCGGACTCAACGCCCACGATAAGTGGCACCACCCTAAGGAGACACACTCAGTCCCTAAGGAGACACAATCAGTCCCTAAGGAGACACACTCAGTCCCTAAGGAGACACAATCAGTCCCTGAGGTGAACACACTCAGTCCATATCCATCTAGTGTCCATGTGCCGTCCTTCATGATCGCTTTATCCTGATGAGCAGCTCTACAGCGGTGGTGGAAATGAATCATGTATTTTTACTCAATGTAATGATGTACTTTACTTGAGTATTTCCATTTTAGGCAACTTTGCACTTTTACCCCACTCCATTTCAAATAAAATATCGTACTTTTTTTTTTTTACTCTGTTACATTTATCTGAACCCATTACTTACTGGTTACTTTGAAGAAGAAAAATATGTTGTATACAAAATGAAGACTATATGTACTTCCAAATTTGAAGCCTGCCAACTTCAAGAGGACATAATAAGAGACACATGACTTTAACATGATCTTTAGATGTCAACGGACCGAGGACTGAATACTCCTACTGGAATATACAAGCTCGTCATACAGAGGGTACAAAATGGTAAATGGCTGCATTTATATAACAGCTTTTATCCAAAGCGCTTTACAATTTGTTCCTCACATTTTACCCGTTCACTCACACATTCAGCACACCGACGGCGGAGGCGACCATGCGAGGTGCCGACCTGCTCATCGGGAGCAATTAGGGGTTAAGTGTCTTGCTCAAGGACAACATGCTGCCCGGGAGGAGCGGGAATCGAACCTGGAACCTAGGGATCACCTGTCGCCCCCAATCGCCCAGGTATACTTTTACTTGTGATATTTAGGTACATTCAATATCAAACACTTTTTTACTTTTACTTAAGTAGAATCTTGAATGGAGGATTTTTTACCAGAGTACTAACTATATCTTGGTATTTGTTATTTTTACTTATAGGGTAAATTAACTGTGTACTTCTTCCACCACAGCTCCGTACAGTAGGGCTGGGAATCACCAGAGGCCCCCGCGATTCCATGTGATTAGTGTGATTATTAAAGTTATACCATTACACTCTATAAACGAGTCTCGATTGCTAATCTAATATAATAAAGTTTGAAAACGTCGTTCCTCTGGAAGCCTACAATTTAGTTACAGTAATACGATTCAACGCCTCAGAAGAATTTTCATTACTGTCAAATATCATTTGAATCCCATAACTGCCTATGCTGTAGTAGTAGATGATGGGAGGAGAAGAGTGGAGTGAAACCAAACCAGTGATCACAAGTCATTCTTGTACGTTCTCTGATTGGAGTAGAACTCTCACTGGAACGGGATTAAACTATTACCCACTTAGGGTCGCTGGGGACCTTATGAAACCCCAAGGACCTCCGGAATATAACAGCAGAGCAGAAACGTAGCACTCTCTCACTCTCACTCTCTCAACAACCCCCTCATCAATACAGTTAAAATGAAAGCTCTCTCTCTCCTTCTCCCTCCCTCTCCTTCTCTCTCTCGCCTTCCCTCACTCTCTCTCCCTCCCTCTCCTCTCTCCCCCCTTCCCTCCCTCTCTCTCTCTCGCTCGCTCCCTCCCTCTCCTTCTCTCTCCCCCCCTCTCTCTCACCCCCTCTCTCTCACCCCCCCTCTCTCACCCCCCCCCCCCCTCTCTCTCACCCCCCCTCTCTCACCCCCCCCCCCCCTCTCTCTCTGGCTCCCTCCTACTGTGCTCTTATTTCCTCTGTATTTCAGCCATACAAAAACTCCTGGGGCAAAGTCCCATTAAAGTTTTAAGATATCCTTTGAGCTCTGTTTTCTTCCAACCTCATGTCATACACATACATGTGTGTGCGCACACATATACACACAAACACATGTGCACATGCGCGCGCGCACACACACACACACACACACATATGCACACACGCACACACACCCACACACACAATGTGATATGACAGCCCTCTTGATGTCTGTGTCAAGATAATAATGAAGACCAATAACTACAGTCACAGAAAGGCTTCCATACTGTATGTAGGCTTGACACACTACGTTTCAGTACAGTCAGTGAAAGGCTTCCATACTGTATGTAGGCTTGACACACTACATGTTTCAGTACAGTCAGAGAAAGGCTTCCATACTGTATGTAGGCTTGACACACTACATGTTTCAGTACAGTCAGAGAAAGGCTTCCATACTGTATGTAGGCTTGACACACTACGTTTCAGTACAGTCAGAGAAAGGCTTCCATACTGTATGTAGGCTTGACACACTACATGTTTCAGTACAGTCAGAGAAAGGCTTCCATACTGTATGTAGGCTTGACACACTACATGTTTCAGTACAGTCAGAGAAAGGCTTCCATACTCTATGTAGGCTTGACACACTACATGTTTCAGTACAGTCAGAGAAAGGCTTCCATACTGTATGTAGGCTTGACACACTACATGTTTCAGTAGTCAGAGAAAGGCTTCCATACTGTATGTAGGCTTGACACACTACATGTTTCAGTACAGTCAGAGAAAGGCTTCCATACTGTATGTAGGCTTGACACACTACATGTTTCAGTACAGTCAGAGAAAGGCTTCCATACTGTATGTAGGCTTGACACACTACATGTTTCAGTACAGTCAGAGAAAGGCTTCCATACTGTATGTAGGCTTGACACACTACATGTTTCAGTACAGTCAGAGAAAGGCTTCCATACTGTATGTAGGCTTGACACACTACATGTTTCAGTACAGTCAGAGAAAGGCTTCCATACTGTATGTAGGCTTGACACACTACATTTCACTACAGTCACAGAAAGGCTTCCATACTGTATGTAGGCTTGACACACTACGTTTCAGTACAGTCAGTGAAAGGCTTCCATACTGTATGTAGGCTTGACACACTACATGTTTCAGTACAGTCAGAGAAAGGCTTCCATACTGTATGTAGGCTTGACACACTACGTTTCAGTAGTCAGAGAAAGGCTTCCATACTGTATGTAGGCTTGACACACTACATGTTTCAGTACAGTCAGAGAAAGGCTTCCATACTGTATGTAGGCTTGACACACTACATGTTTCAGTACAGTCAGAGAAAGGCTTCCATACTGTATGTAGGCTTGACACACTACATGTTTCAGTACAGTCAGAGAAAGGCTTCCATACTGTATGTAGGCTTGACACACTACATGTTTCAGTACAGTCAGAGAAAGGCTTCCATACTCTATGTAGGCTTGACACACTACATGTTTCAGTAGTCAGAGAAAGGCTTCCATACTGTATGTAGGCTTGACACACTACATGTTTCAGTACAGTCAGAGAAAGGCTTCCATACTGTATGTAGGCTTGACACACTACATGTTTCAGTACAGTCAGAGAAAGGCTTCCATACTCTATGTATAGGCTTGCCACACTACGTTTCAGTACAGTCAGAGAAAGGCTTCCAACAGGCTGTTTTTATGCATGATTTGTCAGTCAAAGCAATAAGGCATCAATGGTTATCCATGAATTCAAACCATCTCCACACACACACACAAAACGAAAGCCTGTTCTGTTTTCCTCACGCTCAGCGTTGCACATACACATACAGTACATACATCTCACTTTTTCATAGGTTCTTTTGGCGACACGGGATGGACCCATGGATTACTGTCATAGCCAACCCCGATATTATATAATTATAGTCAGACAGAGCGACTCCTGGGGTTCCACAATTACCCTGTGGCCTGGAGCTCAGCGGAAAAGCTGCTTTGGAGGAAAACCAGCCTGTCTATCAGATATTGAGAAGAAGGGGGGAAAGCGTTGCCACATAATGTGTCGATAATGAGCGGAGGACCATCACGGTGGCTCTCAGAGGAACCCTCTCTCTCTCTGCCTTATTAGACGGTTCCTAATCCTAAGTAAGACGTCATGTCAGTGGAGAAGCTCTTAACACAGGCACAGACCTCCGCCTTGAAGGAAAGACGGTCTTTGTAACCACGTTTGTTCCCGTTCTCTGGTTCACGGCTGCTCTAAGGAGTGTGTTCGTGGATCTGTTCAGGAGGAACATCAGGAATTATTATTATTTTATGTTCCACTTCCTCTCACTATAAGTTACTTGGTTAGTTTGCAATAATTCCCTTAAAGTGATCAATAATAACACAGATGCTTCTGTAAATCGTCTTACTTCTATTCTAGTGACGGGCGGCCAACTTAAGACCTACAGTGATTTTACCACAGCTTCTGGGTTAGACTGCATTTTACACAGCATGTGCAGTGGCATTTAGGGCGGTGTTTGGCTCCATCTTGTGGCGGAAACATGTATTGCTGGATTGGGTCCGTTGAAAACTCCCAACAGTAAGATGCCACCATCTTGTGGCGAATGTTATTTTTTACATTTACATTTTGTCATTTAGCTGACGCTTTTATCCAAAGCGACTTACAAGTTTTGTAGACAAGTCAGTAGGAAGGGTACAACTCTATCAGCTGAGTAACAATGTTCATCAAAGTGTTAAGATGTGAGTGCTATAGTATTGAGAGAGATATTTGTAAATGTACTGTTCAAAAAGCTAAGAAAAGGATAAAAAGGTGGTGTATTTCTATTGGGGTTAACTTGTGGAAGTACAATGCTGATACAGTTAAGAATGAGTAATTCGCTTTTGGTTTTTAAGAAAATGGTTAATTGTAAAGCTATTTTTGAAAACTACAAAGGTCAATACTACAAAGGTCAATACAACTACAAAGGTAAACAAGACGAAAGTCTTTCTCTGGTCTGCATCCCCTTAACAATTGTATGTATTGAGCTGTACTGTAGGCTACTGTACCCATTCTGCAATCTGTTAATAAACTTTTCAATCAATCAATCATAATATTGTTTTTTGCTATTTTCTTTTAGAATACTGTTTTGGAGTCTTAATTTTGTTAAGAATATAGGACAGGCATGTATAAGCATTATGCTTCAGTCTGTACCTTTTCAGTCACTGTAAAATCAAATATTGTTAAATGATTGTGCATATTGTATTGTGTGAGATGATGACTGAATAAACTACTACTACTAGTGTATGTTAGTATATAATATACTAACATACACTCAACACTATAGCACTCAAGTCATTAGGAAGAGTGCATGACCGTAAGAGGGTTCTTTTTTTATTTCAGATATTGATTGAAGAAGTGTGTCTTCAGTCGACGGCGAAAGATTGGTCTGGTTTCGGCGGTCCTAATTGTGGTGGGAAGTTCGTTCCACCATTGTGGGGCACTGAGATAAGATGAGTTATTCCTTTATTGATCCCCTTGGGGGGAATTCGGGCGTCATAGCAGCTTGGGGGGAGGGGGGGGGGGGGGGGGGACAGGTATGGGCAGGGTAATAGTAGAAAGACATAAATATAGGCAATAAAATTGTATCTGAATTTTTTTTTAATAAGCAGTGAAAACAATATAATTAACTCTGAATATAAGAATAATGAGAAAGTAAAAGTGTAATCAAAGGTGCTGTTGGAGCCATTCTATTGTGTTCTTAGTGTATCTATCATTTATTTACATTTTGTTTCTGCACCTCTGTAGTCATCTACCCCACCTAGTATCCAAAGGCTGGTAGTGCATGTTGAGAGTGGGGGGCGGGCACTTTTGGAATCTCAGGTGGCTTAATGAGCAGGAAGAGAAGGCCTAGGCATGGTAAAAATGTTTGGTGAAGGTGCCAGGTTATACATTTTTCTTTAAACCACATCAGTGTGAGAATTCAGTTATTTTTGAGTATTGGAATCTTTGTATATGTATAAAATGTATAACCTGGCACCTCCACCAAAATGTTTTACCATGCCTAGGCCTTCTCTTTGAATGAGGGTCTGTATGCCCTATCAGTTGTATTATACGTTACAATAAATATAGGCAATAATGAATTAGAGACAGAGACAGTCGCATTTCTCTCCTCTCCCCAGGCTCCTCAAGGCCGTTCCTACCGCCGCCTCTACTGCTCCATGAAGCCCGACGCTGCTATGCTCTGTGCTTCGTGCCGGTTGCCGGACTATACTCAAATCAACTCTAAATGGATCTAATCAGTGGATTGCATATTTTCATCAAGAAGCAGAATAAGGCTAACCCTCTCTGCCTCTTGGGACATCATAATCGGGCTACCAACTTGAAGACGTGGTCATTTTTGGATTATCGAAGCTTTTGGACTGCAATAAGAAGATTTTGGATCTGTTTACCGCGCACAGGACCTACCAAAATGAACTGATTAAGACACTTGGACACTTGGACTAATGCATTCAGTCATTTGGACGGAGTTGTTAAAACTCACTCCACTCAAATCAATAGAGTTATATTTCACTCTACTCAAATCAAATTTAAAGTGACGTGGCGGGGAGAAATGTTGCCAGTCAGTCCAGCCAAAAGAAATTTGTGGACCAAGGTCGAACCAGGGAGCTGCTGGAGTCGAAGGCCCTCTGGGAGATACTGTAAGAGTGGCAAGCGCCCCCCCCACCCCCAATCCCTATACCCAATCCCCCCTCCCGCGTGTACGCCTGGCGCCTATCCCACGTGATGGTGACGGCAGCCGAATAGTACGCGTGCTGGAGGGGGGGAGCCTAAGACTGTCTCATCACCAAAGTCCTATCCCCCAGCTAACGGCATTGTAGTTAGTGTCATAAATCCCCGCCCCTCCCGTTGCTGCAACTGTGGTTTCTGGACAATCTCTCCTCCCTCCCTCCCACCTGGCGCAACGACACCCCGGTGTTGCTGCAGCCAACAATAGCATATGGTGTCTCAGGCATTCTGTAGTCGACATGTGTCAACAAATGTACATACCTGTTTGAATTTATGTTGTGCCGTTGTTACTGTAAAAATGTAATGATTGTAATATTGTGATATGATGTTGTTAGAGACGATGAGCTGTATGTGTATGTCACTGGAATTTCCCCAAGGGGATCAATAAAGTACCTATCCTATCCTATCCTATATTATACTGTGAGTAAAGTAAAGTATACAGTATACACATGGTACCCTAACTGGCGCGATATACGTCATTACGTAATACGTTTTATACAACGGCATGCAAATTTCTCGATTCTGATTGGCTGAAACAGTCCATTTACACGTATGTATCTGTCACAATCCACGCTACTGGTCCCAGGACCCGCCCACAACCGAATCACATCACTCCGCCGTGCGGATTTTTCGGAAAAACAAGATGGCGGACAATAATCTTTAACAAATGGATATGTTGATAGCGTCATAACAACTAAATATAAAGCGATTCTGTCACGGCGAATGTCTTAGTCCTTTAAACAATGTTGGATGATGTAATTGATGGGTCATGAGTAATTGTAGAACAAAAAAAAAATCGCGGATTGATTGATTGATTATTTGCAATTAAAAAAAAAATTCTTCCTTCCCCCTGACTGCAGAGCTCACTCTCACATTGTCTGGCACACCCACCCACCCACACACACACACACACACACACACACACACACACACACACACACACACACACACACACACACACACATACACATACACATACACATTCACACACACACACACACACACACACACACACACACACACACACACACTCCTGTCTGCAACGGCGGAGAAGAGTCAGACTGAGAGAGAGCTGGGTGTTGCTTAAGTGAGCATGGCCTATTGAATTGATTGATTGGTTGATTGCTAATTTTATTACTGTACGCCTGGTTTCCAACTGGTTAAGTTTAGGCCCTCTAAAGTAGGTTTAAAAAAATTAATAAAAAAATAGGGCGAAGAAAACTTTTTTTTTCCTATAGGGCAAAGAAAACGTTTTAATTTGTTTTACCTACTTTCTATAGAAGCATCTAAGAATGAAGTTCTATAGAAAGTAGGTCTGCATACCCTTAACAATTGTGTGTATTGAGCCATACTGTATTGTACCCATTCTGCATCTGGTAATAAAATGTTCAATCAATCATTCCAATAACACACAGTTGGATGTGTTAGTTTGTTGGATCCGTTGGATGCACTTCCGAGCTGCTTCCACATGGAGGCAACTTGTCTTTTTTGTTGTTGTGGGAACTACTTTTTCTGGCGGATGGTTTTTTCAATAAATCTTCGATTAATGTGTGTTTATTGTATAGCAATAAGGTTGGATGAATGTGGCAGTTGTATAAAAGCATTACACCACTTGCAGTCGTGATTTGTGAACAATAAACCATGCCTAGGGGTCTAACGACCACCCCTAGGCATGGTTTATTGTTCACAAACCACTCCTGCGCGTGATGTAATGCTTAAGTAGTCCATGCAGGTTTGGTGGTAACTAATTCCCTACAGAATGAAGTAGAAATTCAGAAAGATCCTCCCATGTCTGTGGTTTTTCCAACAGTAGTAGAGCAGCTCTAGGTGGCAGTAGGGCTCCGCAAGTACGGTGTCCACAAAGCGCCTGCGCCGTGGTACAAATACATGGGTTCTTTTCCCACGGGGCTCCCTAAAACCCAGGTGTCTCGTGTGCAGACCCACCCAGTCTCGAGCCTCACCTCATTGGACCTCGCGCCCCCGCAGCGCGCGATGCAACACATCAGAAGATGTTTGGTTCTCTTGGTGAATCCCCTCTTCACATAGGTGGGGATCATCCCTAAAGCCCCGCATCCTGCGCTGATATCTCTTCATGGGAAACGTGCCCGCAGAGCTCACTTAGCATTGACAACACAAACCTTAAGCCCTTAGATGTCATACTGTATCACTCTGCTCTTTCAAGTTCAAGTTTTGTTTTATTTGTCACATGTAAGGTACGTGTACTGTACATTACAGTGAAAGCTTGGTTCTGTATGAGCCTCCTGAGATTGTGCTTCATACAGTAAAAAAAGAGTAAAAAGAATAAAGACCAAACACTATGGAACCAAACTGCACATGTCAAGTCACCTTTTTCATGCATGAGAAAGACAGATATTGTGTAAAACATGTTTACAGAATCAATCATGTGGTTGTGTGGAACAGGATTTGCAGGAGTGCTAGTGGCGCAATGGATAACGCGTCTGTCTACGGATCAGAATATTCTAGGTTTGACTCCTGGCTAGCTCGATGTAGGCTTCACTTGTCCACACCCACAAGTTGTTCATTTGGGAGTTGGTTGAAGCAAAGGTTCAAACAGTAAAGTCTGAACAAGCTTATTTATGAACTGCAAATGACAAGTCAGCTTTTCCATGCATGAGAAAGATAGCAATTGTGTAAAACATGTTATAGAATCAATCATGTGGTTGTGTGGAAGTGGAAGGGTAATTTGCAGGATGGCAAGTGGTGCAATGGATAACGCATTTGACTACGGATCAGAAGATTCTAGGTTCGACTCCTGGCTACAGTAGCTCAATGTAGTCTTTAGTTGTCATCACAAGTGGTTCAATTGGGAGTAGGTTGAAGCAAAGTGGCAAACAGTAAAGTCTGAACAAACTAAAGTACAAAATGCAAACAATGCAAAAACAAGGTAGAGATGTAGTTCAAATTGTTTTGTAATAAATAGATGAAATATGGTGTAGGCCTAGTGTTAAAAAGTGTTTATGTTGAAGGTGAGTGTTTAAAGTGAGAGTGTGCATGTGGACATCCACATGCACACTCTCACTTTAAACACTCACCAATGAATGTGTGCAATGAATGTAGAATGGATGGGTTAGTGTTGCTAGAGTCATTGAGCATCCTGATGGCCGGGCCCAAGAGTTCAAAACATTGAATCCCTATTGATTGATTGATTTATTGATTGATTGAACATTTTAATGAACAGATTGCAGAATGGGTACAGTACAGTACAGTACAGTACGGCTCAATACACACAATTGTTAAGGGGATGCAGACCAGAGAAAGACTTTCATCTTGTTTACATCAGGGACCCCCATTTTCAATTCATAATGAGTTGAAATTAATGAATACAAATCTGATCCAATCAGATAGGGATTACAAGTTTTGAACTCCTGGGATCGAAGCTCCTTTTGAGTCTCTCTGTACTGGCCATGAGACTCCGGTAGCGCTTGCCTGACCGCAGCAGTGCAAAGTTGGTGTTTGGGTGGCTAGAGTCTTTGACTATTCTCTGTAGATGTATGAGTGTTGATACCTATATACAGTATCCATCATTGTACTCTATGAATGTGTGCTGGCCCTCTCTCTCTCTGTGTGGAATATCAACATTGGTATATGTTGTTACAAAACGCTGCTTAACAAATTTCCAATTTACATAACTTCACTATTAGACCTCGATGTAGAAGCCTATCAAACCCCCTCTCAGGACTGGATTGTCAATTCAGAACTTGTAAAGACTGCTTTTAGATTTTGTGCTCTGGACTCGTGGAATAACCTACAATGTACTTTAAATATTGATTCCCTGATATAATTGAATATGAAATATGCGTATAAATGTTTAGATTTATTTTAGGTTTTTAGGTTAAAACTATTGAATTGTTTTAACCTACGTTGATATCTGTGCACTGACGTATGGACAGTTTAGGAGCATGATCGCAAACCTCCGTGCGTCAGTATGTCATTGTTTTGAATTGATTTTAACAGATTATCTGTGTTTTGTTTGTATTTTATTGTTCTTATTGTGTTTTTATATTGTAGCCTAACATTGTTTTCTGTATGTTTCACTGTGTATGTTATTGCTTAACGTAACCTCTGGCTGCATTACGAATGAGGGGCCTCACGTGCATTCCTAAATAAAGGTTGAATAATGAATACAAAACAAATGTCTGTGTCCTTTTTTATTTTTTGAACAAATGTTTTTTTATTTTTATTCTTGACATTACACACAAACATTAACAGTATAAATCCACTATAAATCACAGGACTATTATCGATATAATACTAACAATAATGGCAGCCCAGTTTTTAAATCAAAATAGATGTAGATTAAAAATATACACAAATTAATTACAATACAATACATATACTATGCTCTTGCTCGCCAGTATTTCACAAGTATTCTGTTGCTATTCCATTGCTAGGGGAACACCCAGGCCCTGTTTATTTCCTGTCAGCAACAGGAAATAAAAAGGGGAGCTTATTTATGTTGTCAAGTTAGAAAAGGTCTGTTGGCTGATTCTAATGTAAAGCTGCACTATGGAAGACTGGCTGCCTGTGGCCGTGAGAGATAACTGCACCTTTAAACACAGCGGCTCCCTGTGGCCATGAGAGGTGATTGCACCTTTAAACACATTGGCTCCCTGTGGCCGTGAGAGGTGACTGCACCTTTAAACACAGCGGCTCCCTGTGGCCATGAGAGGTGACTGCACCTTTAAACACAGCGGCTCGCTGTGGCCGTGAGAGGTGACTGCACCGTGTTTAAACACAGCGGCTCCCTGTGGCCATGAGAGGTGACTGGACTGTGTTTAAACACAGCGGCTCCCTGTGGCCGTGAGAGGTGACTGCACCTTTAAACACAGCGGCTCCCTTTGGCCGTGAGAGGTGACTGCACCGTGTTTAAACACAGCGGCTCCCTATGGCCATGAGAGGTGACTGGACTGTGTTTAAACACAGCGGCTCCCTGTGGCCGTGAGAGGTGACTGCACCTTTAAACACAGCGGCTCCCTTTGGCCGTGAGAGGTGACTGCACTGTGTTTAAACACAGCGGCTCCCTGTGGCCATGAGAGGTGACTGCACCTTTAAACACAGCGGATGAGAGAAAACAGTCTCACACACAAAACATTAAATTTTCTTCATGCAAGATAACATTGGGCACTTGAAATGAAACCGTAGCCTTTCACAGGGGGCATTTTAGAATCGAGGCTTTTATTTTAATTTTTTTATAATTGTTTTGCATTTTTACAGCTTTATTGGTCACGCAGGACCGACAGAGGAGAGGGCGAACGGGAGGAGAGGTGGGGAAGACATGCAACAAATAACAACGGGAGCTGGGATCGAACCCGGGTCGGCCGCATAGGTGCGCGAGGCACCAGGGCGCGTGTAGCTTTATGCCAAGCAAGCAGTGCAAAAATTTACCGTAGTGGCATGCAGTAATGCGCCTTTCATTTTCCGCCGCCCAGCGCCCAGGTCGCGCGGAAATAGGCTGTCTATTGCCATTCTCTTTGACAAACTCTAACCTTAACCAGCTCCTTAACAACGCCTAAACTTAACCGTTCTAACCTTAACCAACTCCGAAACCATGCCTAACCTTAACCATAGAAATTATATTGCCATTCTCTTTGACAAACTCTAACCTTAACCAGCTCCTTAACAGCGCCTAAACTTAACCGTTCTAACCTTAACCAACTCCGAAACAATGCCTAACCTTAACCTTAACCTTAACCATGCCTAACCTTAACCGGCGAAATAACCTTAACCGGCGAAATAATACATGTTAAAAAAAAATCACGTTAAAAAATATTTTCGATGGGATTCGAACTCGCCAGCAAACAAGCCATAGGATCCACAGCCATGTGTCCTTGCCAATTGAGCTATTGGTAGATACTGAATAAGGGGCGGTGACTTATATATATTGAGCTCCGCTCAAGGCGGGATCTCATGCGCATGCGCGGGCACCTCGCGCGAGCACGCCGGCGCACGCACGCACCTGAGCGAGCACGCCGCCGCCGGTGCACGCACGGTAGCATTTGTCTGAAAAGAAGGGCGCTTTACCGCACTAGCGTGCGGTGACGAATGCGGAAGCATTTTTGCACTGCTTGCTTGGCATTAACGTACAGGCCACCAGGGCGCCCCGGCGACAGTGGCTTTTAAAGGGGGACATTTTAGAATCAAAGGCGACAGTGGATCAGGAGGTAGAGCAGTCGTCTGGTAATCGTAAGGTTCCCAGCATGTTGGAGTGTCCTTGAGCAAGACCCCCTAACTGCTCCCAATGAGCAGGTTGGCACCTTGCATGGTCGCCTCTTCCGTCGGTGTGTAAGTGAATGGGTGAATGTGAGGCATAAGTTGTAAAGCGCTTTGGATAAAAGTGTATATAAATGCAGTCCATTTACAGATTTCATGGCACTCGCTGTGCTCGGCCAGAAGAGCTCATATGGGCAATTTCACCATGTTTCATCCATCGCCGGTTTCCTCTTGTTCAGCCCACCTCGGCTCAACTAAGTTTTTAATTTTTATTTATTTATTTATTTTGTATCCACCTTTTCTCCTCCTTTTTCAATTTTTCTCCCATCCCAATTTAGCCGTGCCAATTCTCCCCTCCCCTGTCTTGATCGTTGCTCGCATGTGCCCCCCACTGGCTGGTTGTAGGGAGGATAGAAGCCCATCACATGTCCCCTCCGATACATGTGGAGGCAGCTAGTCACATCTTTTCACTTGCCAGCGCGGACTTTCATTGGCGAGGAGTAACGTGTAGGAGGCTCACACTGCCCCCGCCATTTTCTTGTCTTTTGCTGTGCAGGCGCCCCCAACCGACCTGTAGGAGTCGCTGTTCACAACAATTAATCGCAAATTAATCGCATATTTTTTATCTGTTCTAAATCTACCTTAAAAGGATATCTTTCAAGTTTTAATACTCTTATCAACATGAGAGTCAACAAATGCTTGCTTTATGCAGCCATTTAACACAAAAGGATGACCCTCATGCATTGCAAATTTGCACAAATGAACTCAATAGAAAATAATCATTTAAAGGTCCCATGCATTGCTATTCCTTGCACTATTTGGGCAACTTTACACAATTCCTGTGAGTCTATGGAACACATCTGTACATTTTTTATTTAATTTTTTTAAATGCATTGTTTTTTATTTCTAATGAAGTACTCAAAAGCATAATTTTTCTACCTCAGGATTTCAGGCTGTTATTGGATGGGCTCCGCCCATAAGCGCTTTGAGTGACAGTCACCCACACAGTCTGCGAGTGGCATACAGAGAGAGAATGAGGGGGATACTAATTAATTTTGCAGCAGGGGGACATAATCCCACGGGACAATGCATTGGTAACTTGTTTCAAATGACAATATACCCCTGTGATTATTATTGCACGGATCGGAATATGGGCGTGCGCGTGGGAGCATGCACAAAGATATTTTGACAGTGATTATGCGAGTGCTCCCGACTGCGGGGGAGAAGAACCACACCAGCCCCGCGTGCACACACATTTACACACACTCCTGCGCGCGGCCCCTCTCTCTCTCTCTCTCTCTCTCTATCTCTCCCTCTCTCTCGCTCGTTCTCTGCTGTCTGTCGGCTGTTTGAGGAAGTAATTCCACTCGCTCTGTTCCGCACTTGCGAATTGTTGATTGTGGGCGGTGACTACAACCACAGAGCCAATCAGATAACAATCAGCTCAATCAGCTCCTTGCTACGTCGCATTGCGAATCAAATCAGAATTACCTAATTCACTGGGGGAGGAGATTGTCTTAACTGAATTAGAGGAATCCTCCAATATGGTAATTAGAGACACAGACAGTGGCGAATCCTTATGGAAGCCAACGGATGCCAGGCCTCCCTATTAAAATATGAATTAATATCAAATATGAAATATGAAAAAAAAATATATATATATAATTTTTTTTTAATATAGTTTACATTCTTTTTCATCTGTGCATCTGTGTTATAATTTTTTTTTTTTTTTTAATGTCTCCCTCTTCTCCTTCTCACTCCCTCTAACACACTGTCAGACTCACTGTGCTCACTGCAGCTATAGAGGAGAGGAGGCAGGGGGTAGGTCTCTTTCTCCAGCCTCAACCATGTGATTCATGTATGTAGAGTCCAAAACCGATCCTAGCCAATCAGATTCGAGCTGACTGCCACACCTTAAAAGTTTAAAACGGGGCTGTGAGCAGAATCATGAGTGTGGCATTCCCTCTGCACACCTCCCCTCTTCACTCTGAACATTGTATTAACCCGTGACTGCTCCCATGGGCCGAATATTGCCCCGATCCTCGCGAGATTAAATTCACGGGATACCTCTCGGCGTGCCGAAGCTTTTCCTAAATCACTTCCATCATCGAAAACGAGGGGAAAAGGTCAGCTTGCGACCCTGAAAATGTTGCATGATTTTAAAAACGCTGTATTAAGTGAGCCTATTATGGGATCCACGCGAGCTTTCTATCGTGGAAACATCTGGGCGTCCCGCAACTTTTACTCATTCACATGTAGCCCCGGAAATGCTTAGAAAAGGAAAACCGAAAGCGTGGAATAAACTCGCCGAAACGGAAAAGTGTCCCACGGGCGCGCCGTGATTCCGATCCGCGTGAAAATATTCACGGCCATAGAGGAGACTGTGGGACACCTTTTTGCAACCGAATATGTGTCTCGAATTTGCTCCCACGCGGCGCGCAAAATCGTGCAAGGAAAAATCTGACCAAAAATGAACCAATGCTCCAGCAGTATTAATGACCCTGATGTAAACAAGACAAACGTCTTTCTCTGGTCTGCATCCCCTTATACAATTGTGCGTATTGAGCCGTACTGTATTGTACCCATTCTGCAATCTGTTAAATAAATAAAAAGAAAGTTTGACTGGCCGCCGATCCATACTGTAGTGTACAAGACTGCTTGACTTAAAAAAAAATAATAAAAAAAAAAAAAAATTAATAAAAATATTTAATAATAAAAAAAAAAAAAAAAAAATTGGCTTCCCCTGTTATTTTACCCACGCGACGCCACTGGACACAGACCCATTGATACTAACCCCTATTGCTATAAAATAATGCTAAACACTGGAAAAATCCATTTATAATGCATGGGACCTTTAAAACAATGAATAAAGTGTGCATGAAATAATATAGGGTAAACAAGAATACCCTGAAGACTCTGGCAGGAGCACTCATTCAAAGGTACTACGACTATGCTTGCACCTCATGGTACCAAAGCACCTCAAAGGCGCTAAAAACAAAATTACAAACATCTCAAAACAAACTGGTCAGACTACTGCTTGACCTTACTCCTAGAACCCACCTCACCCCTGCCCACTTTGACAACCTAGGATGGCTTAGAGTAGACAACAGAGTACAGCAACTTGCAATGGGCCTGGTCTACAAGATACACTACACGACCAAGGTACCCATGTACATGTCAAAATACTTCCCAAAGGTCAGTGAATACCACGATCACAACACCAGAGGGAGCTCCACAAATCATGTTAAACCCAGATTCGGCTCAAACAAGGGACTAAACACGTTTCGCAATTATGCCACATCAATGTGGAACGCCCTACCCAAAGCTGTAAAGGAATGTGAATCACTACCCACTTTCAAAAACACTCTCAAAAAACACCTACGGGAGACTGCAATTCTAAACTGGCCCCTGTAAATGTCCTAACACAACCCCCCCAATGTACAGTAAATGACCAAGTATGGTCTTGTCAATATTCCAATGTACAGTTTTGCTTGTTCAGTTGTACAGTTTTGCT
This sequence comes from Notolepis coatsorum, assembly GCF_963971535.1. Lineage (NCBI taxonomy): Eukaryota > Metazoa > Chordata > Actinopteri > Aulopiformes > Paralepididae > Notolepis > Notolepis coatsorum. The sequence continues at coordinate 17,907,416 of NC_140167.1, read as the reverse complement.
TGTTCAGTCCCCCACCCACTCCTCCTACCCAATAGATGTAGCAGTACTGTCTATCTGTATGTCATGTATGTCATATATGTTATGATGAATTGAAAATGGGGGACCCTGATGTAAACAAGACGAAAGTCTTTCTCTGGTCTGCATCCGCTTAACAATTGTGTGTATTGAGCTGTACTGTACTGTACCCATTCTGCAATCTGTTAATACAATTTTCAATCAATCAATCAATCAAAATGTTAGGAACTTGTTACATTCACCCACACAAGGGCTGAGGACTCACAAATAAAATTGAATCAAATATCACATTAACTTTGACAGCCTTAATATATATAACTAAATGGCGCAAGGCGGAGTCTCCAGCGTAGTTCACCGGCGGCCATCTTGCCACAGGCAGCACGCCCACTCATAACATGAATGTCTATGGTGCATGTACTATTGAAATAACCATAGCTTGCTCAATCTTCAACCGATTTACAAACGGTTTGGTTTATTACACGCTATGATTCAGGATGCTTGGACATTAAATCATTTTCATACGAAAGTCCATTATGCATGATGATAATGATGATATGATAACTACATCTCTGACGTTTATAACAAACCAAACCGTTTGAAAATCGGTTGATAATTGAGCAAGCTATGGTTATTTCAATAGTACATGCACCATAGACATTCATGTTATGAGTGGGCATGCTGCCTGTGGCAAGATGGCCGCCATGTGGCAAGGTGGGTCTCCATTGGCCAGCAGCGCGGGTGGAATCCTCTAGACTTTATATATGTTTATGGTTGGATGGGGTGCGTGACGTGGTACATGGTTCTGGTGAGCAAGCGGACAGAGACCTGCACCACATGGCAGTGCTTGGTCTAATTTGGTGTTTGTCTAATTTAATTTAATTTAATTTTATAGAATTATTCATCGAATAAAATGATAGAATTGACTCTAGTCATATACTGTATAGCGTATGTATATATATAAATGTATTTATTATTACCGTACACATCTGTCTGTACATACCTGCATACTATATTCCTTTTTACTGTTCATATCTGTAGATAGCTATACTATATCTATATCTGTAAATATCCCTTACCCACTCTTACTAGTTACGCTGCTGGCCAGTATGACTAATAATATAGTGTCTTTATACATTTATCACTGTACATATTAATACTACATTACATTTAGTCATTTAGCTGACGCTTTTATCCAAAGCGACTTACAAGTTCTGTACGACAAGTCATCAGGAAGGGCACAACTCTATCAGCTGAGTAACAATGTTCATCAAAGTGTTGAGTGCTACAGTGTAGGTTAGTATAGACAAGTGCATGACAGTAAGGTTAGTTAGGGTTATCTTTTTATTTTATTTTATTTTTATCATTTCAGATAATGGTTGAAGAAGTGTGTCTTTAGTCGATTGCGAAAGACATGCATGCTAGGTAATAGCCCTGCTATTACAGACAGACAGACAGACAGACAGACAGACAGACAGACAGACAGACAGACAGACAGACAGACAGACAGACAGACAGACAGACAGACAGACAGACAGACAGACAGACAGACAGACAGAGACAGACAGACAGACAGACAGACAGACAGACAGACAGACAGACAGACAGACAGACAGACAGACAGACAGACAGACAGACAGACAGACAGACAAACAGACAGACAAACAGACAGATAGACTGACAGACAGACTGACAGACAGACTGACAGACAGACAGACAGAAAGACCGACCCCGACCGACCGACCGAGAAATAGTCACAAGAGGAAAAGTACAGCCACACAACACAATTTCATAGTACTGTTATTGCTGGTTATTGCCAGCACCAAAGCATGCTTTTTTTTTGCAACCAAATAGGCTACAGGGTTTCCCAGGCTATTCTGGAGACAGTTCACTTAGTCATGAAGTTGTCACATTTGGCTGTAGGCCTATGGAAAGACAATCTGGTCCCAACTAGACTATACTGTAGCTTGAAAGGCTAAAATGAAGATGGTTTATCCACGCAAAATAAACACCCGCTGTAGGCCAAACCAATTAGACCTGAGAAGTCAAAGTATAAAAACACTAACCACAAAGACACGCCACAATAGAAACAAAGGATTAGGCAAAACTATCAAAAAAAACCACAATAAAAATCGCACAAAATAAACATCTGTTCGTTACACATACTACCAACAAAAGATTAACATGTATGCTTCTGTCAACATTCAGACCCTTAACAGGTGTGCTTTAGACGTCATGTGAATTAGCTGCTCACTGAGATGATGCAGCAGCCAATGAACGGCTGTAAATGTCAGCATTGTTAGATATCGAAAGACTGCAATTAACTGGGATCACGAGAGAGAAGGCTGTTTCTTTAGCTTCCTTCTTGTTTTCAGACGGCCTCCCTCCTGAAACAATTAGCCCCAAGTGTGTGTGCGTGTGTGTGTGTGCGTGTGTGTGTGCGTGTGCGTGTGTGTGTGTGCGCGCACGTGCGTGATACGGACATATAGGTGTGTGTGTGTGTGTGTGCGTGAGTGCGTGCGTGCGTGCGTGCATGTGTGTGTGTGTGTGTGTGTGTGTGTGTGTGTGTGTGTGTGTGTGCGCGTGAGTATGTCTGTCATGGGGGTGTTTTCTTCATTTAGTGATCCTGGATCCTATAGGCTAATTGGCCTGCAGGTAGGGCTATACTATCAGAATAATTGAAAACATGATAATAATGATAATAATAATTTTGGTACAGCAATTATGCCTAATTATGTCGAATACAATTCTATATTTTGCATAATAATCATCTACATCTAATGTGTAATTATTTACTTTCCAAAACTTTCCAAAAGGCAAACTAATAATAAAAAATACAAAATTATATGCCATCATGGGAAAATCTATTTAACTTTAGTAGCCTAATAAAAACCTTCACAACAATAAATAAATACAAATATACATATACATATGACATTACGAGTTCCCATTATCACATAATTTACAAATACTTGCCATTGTGTATTTATTTTATTAACCACATTAGCCTTACAATGTAGCGCTATAGCAAGTTGACATCGATTGTATTTTATTAGTATTATCAGCATGTGTGCGTTATTGAATTGTGCCAGAATAGGCTATAGATAGACCATAATACTGTACAGTACAGCGCCTAGGCCTCGGTGTCGTTTTAGGGGCTTTTCTGCGGGGCTCCACGGCTGGCTGAGGTAGAGTATGACCCCGCCCCCCTCTCAGATACCGCCCGTCTATTGGCTGTTGGTAGTCATCAACCAGCCTGGATGTGGCTGCTGTCAAAGGACTTATTATAAAATTAAAACTCCTACAAACTCTATCTTCTCTTGACACTTGTTGCTGCTCGCCTTTGTACCGTTAAGCCGGGGGGAGAGAGACCCGCACCTGAAAAACGGCACCGGTTTTTTTTTTCTCTCTTTTTTTTTTTTTTGATAATAATAAAGGATTTCCCGTGGGGAGAAGAGTATGAACTCCATTGATCCGCAGCAGTCACACCACAACACCAGCTCCCCGACCGTCGCTCCTCTCCTCCAGCCCAAGCAGAGCAGCGCGCAGCAGGACGAGATGTCCGTCTACTGCGACAACCTGAGCAGCATGTACCACCAGCAGCAGAGTCACCTGCAGGGCCACCAGCGGCCCCCCGGCCCCGGCGGGTACGGCCTCGGGGTGGATCATTACACCTCCACTCCGAACCCCTACCTCTGGCTCAACGGCCCCGGCGGCGTGAACTCCTCCTCGACCTCCTCCTACCTGCACGGGAACAACACGGCGTCTTTCATTCCGCCCCACTCGTACCACGGATCGCAGGCGCGCCAGTTCCTCTCGAATTCACCCGGGTTCGCGGGACCGGATCTGGGGTGGCTCTCGATCGCCAGCCAGGAGGAGCTGCTGAAGCTGGTGCGGCCGCCCTACTCGTACTCGGCGCTGATCGCCATGGCCATCCAGAATGCCCACGAGAAGAAGCTGACCCTGAGCCAGATATACCAATACGTCGCCGATAACTTTCCGTTTTATAAGAAGAGCAAGGCTGGCTGGCAGAACTCTATCCGGCACAACCTGTCACTCAACGACTGCTTCAAGAAGGTACCCAGGGATGAAGATGACCCAGGTGTGTTCATCGTTGACATAAAAAAAAATATTAATATATTATCAGTTACTGAATGACATTTCGATTTAGTTTTGCTGAATATTCACTTGCATTTTTAGCTTGCTGATTACTAAGATGTTGTCACAATAAATTTTACTCAAACTGAGTACACAAACTGAGTCAAATTTGACCCAGTTTGAGTAAAATGTACTCAGTTTGAGTAAAATGTACTCTGTGCGAAATGTACTGTAGTGAGACTGAATTATAGGCCTGTGAGTATGGAGTAAACAGTGATCAATAATAGAAAAGTACCCTATAGTGTAGAGGAGGATGTTACCGAGATAGTATTTATGGCGATTATTTATTAGACTGTAATGAAGATTGGAGTGTAACATCAGAAATGCTCCAGGAATTCTGTTTTTGAAATAGTCCATTGGTGCCAAAAAGATGACGGCATGGAGCAAAACATGACAAAAATAATCACCTGTAGGATTAGAATGTAATGTAGAATTAGCTCAGAGTCAGATGATGTAGAATGAGGATTAGCCTGTCAACGTGTTGTTGAAATTGTCTTCCTGACACGTCGTGTTGAAAATTCCCATTTGAGCTACATAGAAAATGTATTGGAAAAGTTATTTCTGACACCAATAAAATAACACCCGAAATGTAAAATGTTTAGGTTAATTCTGAAAAGAGTGTATAGTGGGCCCTTTTATCAACTGCCATGCACTATAGGAAACCTATGCTAAAATGGTACTCAAACCGATGTTTACCCAAACCAACAGAAATGCAATACACGTTTCCGGTAACATACATTTCACGTTTTGGTCACAGGAAAAGGAAACTACTGGACTCTGGATCCCAACTGCGAGAAGATGTTCGACAACGGCAACTTCCGGAGGAAAAGGAAACGGCGTTCTGACCCCAGCGGCGGCGCGGCGACGCCGGGTTCCACGAAGGCGGAGGACGGCAGCAGGGGGAGCGCGGCGGCCGGGGGGGCCCCCCTCAAGCCCTCCGACAGCCCCCAGACCCTGGGGCCGTCCTCGCCGGAGATGGAGGCGATGAGCGAGAACCACAAGAGCCCGTCGTCTCCGCCCGGACTCGCCTCGGCCTCCTGCTTCAATAACTTCTTCAGCAGCATGTCGGGCCTGGGCTCGTCGGCCGCGCCGGGCAGGCAGGCGCCCCTGGGACTCGTGAACGAGCTGTCGAACAGGAACATTACGGCCCTCAGCCCCTACCACCACCACCCCCCCGGCCCGGCCCAGGAGACGGGGGTCGCGGAACACGGGGGGGACGGCCTGCATTTCAACCGTGGAGTGTATTACAACACGTTCAGCGGCGGGCAGGGCGGACAGTTCAACAGTCACTTCTACAACAGCTTCAGCGTCAACAGCTTGATATACCCCAGGGAGGGGCCAGACCTTTAGGGGGGAATGTAGGGAGACTCGTACGTGGCTCTCTTCTTATTATCGGTACTATGCATCACAAATATACATGAATGCCGGCGGTACAGCCCTCACTGCGTGCTAGTGATACGACACACTGTGCTCTGCAATCTGACCCGAGCAAGAACAAAAACAACAACACAGTGTTCGAAAACCTTTTTATTTATTTTTTCAATGTTTGAGCTACTTGAGGCGTACACACTTGGTTTGAATTGCCACCCACTTGAACTGTCTCAAGAGTGCAAACAGCGCATCGCCAGACAAAACAAACATGGAACGCTCCTCATGTTTCGGTGTTTTTAAAACGACTGTTTTGCCACGTAGATACTACTGTATTCATACCGGTTATCCATGGGGAATTGATCGCTATTTGTTACGAAAAACATCGGAACTATTTCAAGGATGTTATTTTAGTCATTTCACCAAATAACACGAATAAGCATTTCTTCTGTGCGGCCCAGTTATTACGTCTTATTTGAAAGGATACTGAAATGTATGATTAATTATTTTAACAAAAAGATTTGCCAATGTTGCCTTCGTCATATACCGACTTTACCTCAAATGACATCATAAGATGAAATTACCCCTTTGCCAGGGTTGTAAATCACAATAATTCCCAAACGTTCAATTGATACAATCACAATAAATAATGGGGCTGGCCTTATTTTTTGTGTCTAGATCCTATAGCCCGGGAAGGACATTTTATACATTTATTTTGAATTTGTAAGTTGTGGGAATGGATGAGGTGAGGGTTACGTTAGGAATAACTTTTTAGGTGAAAAGTACGAGGAGTTGCCACTTTTAAACTTGCCAAAAAGTGATGATTCCTATTCAAATGTCCTCTCTAGACATGGCATCTAGACATGACCTTATTTTTATACACTGGTATTCTATAGGGGCATTTTGACTGAAACCACAGTGGCTCATATATGCATGTAAATACATTTGGACATCGTATATGTGTATTTTTGTAAATTATAAAGATAGTTTGTAACTATTTATGCTATTTATGCTAATAGGCATTTTTTTTTTTTTACTGGTTTCTGAATATAGTTTGATTAAAGCAGAACAGTGTCATGGTGAATGATATTAGATTACCAAATGTGCCGTAAACAGTATCACTAAAGCCGGACATCGTAAATATATAAATACATTTAATAAAAAAAACTAAAAAACAACAACATTATATTATATCATGGATTCTCTCAGGATTCAATGCTACAGTCATTGAATGGATTTTGTATCTATTATTGTTTTGTTTATCTTTATACATACAACATAATACAGTACAGACGGTTTCAACTGTGACTATCAATAAACAGCATGTGGTCTCTACTGTATTGTCAATCCTCATCCTTTCTCAAAAGAGCGTGTGTTTACGGACAGCTTAACTATGATTTTAAACACCGGCAGAGATAGAATTGAATCTGTTCTTCATTTAAAATGTATCTGATCCGCTTAAACATCAACGTCCTTGCCAAATAACCAAGGGAAGAATTGCCCGTCCAGATATAAAGCCTACGTTCAAGTGGGGAATTCCAATCTGTTTTTCTAACCTTTCATCCCGTGCAAACTCTAGAATGCCCAGAGACAGGTGGTGAATATTATTTTCATATTATAATATCATCTTACGTTTATGTGATTGATTATATTGGCTGGTATCTGAGTAATAACATGATAATGTATGAAAAAAAAAATTTGAGATGTTATTTATGGTCCTCTGAAAATTTATTTTTTACCGTAAATTAATTTTCGTTTATATGATTCTTACAAGCTTTGAGCATAAAATATAACACATCTATAATTGAGTATCTCAGAGGAAGAACCCTATAACTCTGTTTTTAGTTTTCAGAGAAACCTTTCAACTTTATTATCTTATGTTCATTCATAAAGACAGTAGAGGTTGAGTACTTCTGAGTTTCTTATGATATATCACCTTCACACTCCAAGTGATTTAGATTAACTTCACTACTGCAAATACATGGGCTGTTATTTTTTTTTCAAAACAGACGTATATGGTTCTTCAGTGCAAATGTGCATTATTGCATTTTTATGCATTATTACTATTAAGATTAATTATTGTTTATCTTCTCTTATCAATGCCATTTACAGTGTTTTAGTCAAAAACGCAGGTTCAAAATAAAAATGATGTCTTTATCTAAACCTACTAATTTGGTTTACATTATATTACGTCAATTACACCATGTAATACTGCTATTCCATTGTCTACTTTTCATTGGTAAGCTTATAGCTAAGTGAACACCCACCTTAAACAGTGTTCATTGTACTGTCTCAGTTGCCCTATTAAACAGGCTATGCTCCAGTCACAATCACATTCCAGACAGAGATCTCTGCCAAACCTGGCCACTTTACGACTTGATTTACCATCCTGTCACCTCTGAATCAGACAACTTTGATTTACACAGCATTACAAATACACTATCATATTCATAATCCTTGGCATATAGATGCTTTCTGTCTCGCGAGATAAATATTTGAACTCTAAAGCCCTCCTTCAATTCAGTGCCTCAGACAAAGAACCGCGTAAGTCCGTTTGACATTTTCAGAGGAACAAAATGAGTTTTCAAACATTATTATCTAAAGACGGTAAGTGAGAGTGTATATGGCCTAGTGCTCATTCATAGTTCAAGACAGTAGAGTTTCAGTACTTTATTATCTAAAGACGGTAAGTTATAGTGTAGTGTTCATTCATAGTTCAAGACAGTAGAGTTTCAGTACTTTATTATCTAAAGACGGTATAGTGTAGTGTTCATTCATAGTTCAAGACAGTAGAGTTTCAGTACTTTATTATCTAAAGACGGTAAGTTAGAGTGTAGTGTTCATTCAGTTCTACCTTCTGGAGATAATATCACATTCACACTCCAAATGATTTGGATTGATTGTACAACTGTAAATACATGGGCTGTCCAAAGGAAATTCAAAATATTTTGGACAGCCCATGTATTTGCAGTTGTAAAATAAAGTTAATGTGATATTATCACCAGAAGGTAATATACTGTAAGTCTGTTAAAAAATTATTTGGACAGCCCATGTATTTGCAGTTGTACAATCAATGGTTCAATTGTCAATCAAGTCTGAAAAGGCTAAATAACCGGAAAAGGGTCAAATAAAAATTATAACTTGGTGTCAAACTTGACCATTCTGTCTTTGACCTTGTTGGGGTCAGGGACAAACACACAAAGGTTGAGAAATCCTGATTTAAAGAGTCAAGACACGGGCGCCACAGTGGCTGAATTAATTTAAACGCTGAAAAAAGCAGAGGGAGTCTTTTCCTATAGCATACTATTCTCAAACAGCATACCATTCTCAAACACATGTCTCAGGGTCCGACTCGACTCAGAACGTACGTTTCATACTCTGATGATCATGGCATGGTTTGGACTAGTCTCCACGCTCTATTTAGATTTCCTCCCGCCCCCCCCCACCCCCCCCCCCCCCTTCCCTCAAAAGGCCATTGCTTTTTGGTCAGGCTGCTTTTGTATATAAGAATTTGTTCTTACTTGCTTGCCTGGGTAAATAAAGGTTAAATAAAATTAAAATAAAACATTGGCTGGGCCTCAGAAACACGTGTTTATTTCTAGATACAAGCACATATCTCCAAGGGAGCCTGGCAGATAGAAAAACTCACGTTATTTATTATCATTAGAGCCTTATTTAACCAGGCAAGTTGAACACTTTCTGGGGGAGCAGCTTCAGGGGGAGGGAGGGTTACACACACACACACACACACACACACACACGCACGCACGCACGCACGCACGCACGCACGCACGCACGCACGCACGCACGCGCACACACACGCACACACACGCACACACACACACGCACACACACACACACACACACACACACACACACACACACACACACACACACACACACACACACACACACACACACACACACGCCTGGAAAATACCCAGTACAACCACAGTCTTCTACTGTTGGCCACTGGGCAGCTGGGGGTTCAGTGCCTTGCTCAATGGCACTGCAGCAGTAGTTGTTAAGGGGGGGGAGATATTCATTCACTTCCCTTTAACAGATTTCCTGCCAATTCCAGGGATCAAACCTGCGACCTTTCATTAACAAACCCGCTCCTCTGGACTTTAGGCCACCGCTGGCCACGATAAGAGACCGAGGTGAGAGATCAAGGGAGTTCAGGCCGGGAGCCGGGCCAAGCTCCCCGCGCAAACACACTGAGAGACGTCTTGGATACAGAACACAGAAAAACAATACGGCTATTGTGCTCAGTCCTTTGAGCCAAACCCCATGTACAATTTAGGACTATATCTGGAGAGAGGTAAAGAGATACCCCGTAGAATGAGAGGGTTTAAGAGTCTCTATTGTGTGTTCTCTTCACAACTTGTTTGCCCCAAGTTTAGCAGAAGCCGTGCGGTATCGTTCCCCCGTAACAAACCCTGCGTGGAGAAATTCCCTCTGCAAATATTTGCCACCCAAGGCGTGGATTAGGGACAATGATCTGTTTTCTTTTTTGTGCCTTTTCTTTTTTTTCTTCTTTTTTGCACTGTTTATAATTCACACTATTTTATACACACTATTTAACTCTACACTATTCACACTTATACTGCACACCATGAAAGTGAGCTGATATGGTATCGCTTTACATATGGTACCATATCATATTCCCATCATCATGAATTATGCCGTTAACATCTCTCTCTCTCTCTCTCTCTCTCTCTCTCTCTCTCTCTCTCTCTCTCTCTCTCTCTCTCTCTCTCTCTCTCTCTCTCTCTCTCCCTCTCTCTCTCTCTGCACTCAAGCCTGTAGAGTAAAACACTTTGGCATTTACTGCAATTTCTATACAGAGGTAAAATTGGGTGCAAAAATTATGATCATCATAATAATTCAAATGTTTCCTTGAATTGATTTTATGTAAGAAGACAAGATATGTTTTCTCAATGTGGGACCCTGACTCATTGAAACATATCACTAACATACGACCCACCAGATCACAAACCCACCAGATCACATACAGTACCCACCAGATCACATACAGTACCCACCAGATCACAAACAGTATACCCACCAGATCACATACAGTACCCACCAGATCACATACAGTACCCACCAGATCACATACAGTACCCACCAGATCACATACAGTACCCACCAGATCACAAACAGTACCCACCAGATCACATACAGTACCCACCAGATCACATACAGTACCCACCAGATCACATACAGTACCCACCAGATCACAAACCCACCAGATCACATACAGTACCCACCAGATCACATACAGTACCCACCAGATCACATACAGTACCCACCAGATCACAAACCCACCAGATCACATACAGTACCCACCAGATCACATACAGTACTCACCAGATCACATACAGTACCCACCAGATCACAAACAGTACCCACCAGATCACATACAGTACTCACCAGATCACATACAGTACCCACCAGATCACATACAGTACCCACCAGATCACATACAGTACCCACCAGATCACAAACCCACCAGATCACATGTACTATATGGCATATAGCATAATACAAATAATATTTTGTCAATCACCTCCATATTCCGTATCCTCTGCTCGTACCGCTGTCTCTTAATTAAGCACTTTGTTACAATCATCACCTACTAATCCTGCTCCTCATGAACTCATAACATTGCAGCGAACTCAAACCATTGTGTTCTAATTTGCACAAACACTGGCATCTACTGATAAGAATATAGATCAATTAGCAGCTTTTCTTTCTTTTTTAATCACTCCTGTTTTGAAACACGTGTCGCTCCATCTGTCAGGTATCAGGGCGATTTGACATACTGTTTTTTTTTTTTACAACTGCAAACCTCTCACAACAACGGTCAAATGAGCCAGTTCTGGATGTCAGAGTGGAGCGGATGCATCAATGCATCTGTGGTTTCAAACTTTTCCACTCTGGCGGAGCGCACCAGGGCTGCGTTTGTCTCACGAGCTGCACCCAGGTCCGGTGAATGCGCTCCCCCGCTGCCAAGTGTGAGCTTCTCAATTAGAGTGGATCCACGGGCACAAGGGGTGCCCGGCTGACCCCGTCTCTGCTCGGATCACCCTGGCGGCTTTCGCCTTTTCTGCCCAGAACATTGGGGGCGCCCCGTTCCAATTTGGCGCCGGCATGCAAGGTGTTGGAATAAACAATGTCGGTGGAGAGTTTGCGTTGTGCCTTTGTTTTTGCCTATTTAATTCACAGCTAGTGGCTGCTGTGAACAGAGCAGCTGACAACTAGGGACAAGTCCCATGTGACGGCTTGGAAAGACAGCTGACGGGAGGGAATAGACTCCATCGGGGCTGGCGTGGGTCAGCGTGGGTCAGCGTGGGTCAGCGGCAGCGCCCCGTTACAGCCGCCAGCGCAGACCGTACAGACTGCTCCCACACAGCTACGACAAACACAAGGAAAATACCCCTGGATTCTGCAAGAGCAGGGACGGAAGAAGCCTCACAGGCAGATTACACGGTTACCAGTAAGAAGAAGTACCGTACTTTTCGGACTATAAGCCGCGGCTTTTCCCCCCATTTTTCGACCCTGCGGCTTATATAACGGTGCGGCTTATATGTGACTCGACGTGACCAAACCCGAAAATGTAAAAATCTAAATATTGCTTTTTTGACTGCATTGAAATGTTATTTATCTGTTCCCTTATTTGCTAAACTTAATACAACTTGTAAATGAGTTAATTCTTGTTATTTGTCCGACAGTATTGTGTCCCAATGCTAATTACATATGGTAATTAAACATTAAAACACCTGCGGCTTATAGTCCAGTGCGGCTTATAGTGCGAAAAGTATGGTACACAGTTCCTTTACTTGAGTAAAAGTAGAAATACCCAGATAAATGAGTACTCTGGTCAAAGTAAAAGTCCTCCATTCAAATTCGACTTAAGTAAAAGTAAAGAAGTATTTGCTATTGAATGTACTGTGACGAGCCTGGTGGGGTTCAGACTCGCCACGGTTCAAATACAAACACATTTGAATGTCCACACAAGAGCAATATCAATCAATACAAGTATTTATTGAATTCAGGGCAGAATCCAGTGGGGAAAAAGCAAAAGAAGGGTTGTGATTCAGTCCGAGGGTCAAAAACACAAAACAGGCTCGCCGACAGGGTAGTCGTCCGGTCCAGGGTCAGTACACAAGGGGGTTTCTCAGCCAGTCCAGGGTCCAGTACACAAAGAACACCTACTCGCCTTCACCTCTCCTCTCACTACCTCTCACCTTCACAACTCTGAATAATACAATCTCTCTCTCTCACTAAACAACAACTCCAACCTCACCTCCTCAAAACCTAGTGGCTTTGTAGTGTGTGGGTCTGGGGTGTGTGCACGTGAGATGTGGGTGGACTAATGATGCGCAGGTGTGTTCTATCAGTACTAATCAGCTACCTAATTGACTCTACTCCTTCCGTGGCAAAAGTATCTCCCATCCTTCACATATCCATGAGAGGGGGGGGGGGGGGGGGGTGAGATCTGCCACAGTACTTAAAGGAACACGCCAACTTTTTGGGAAATTCGCTTATTTGCCATCTACCCTGGAGTTAGACAAGCAGATACACACCCTTTTCTTCTCTCTGCATGCATTAGGCTTAGGGAACAGCCGCACCGTTAGCATATCTTGGCATCATTCACTGGAAGTAGGTGTGCCAGTGTAGCCTAGTTCCCAACAGTCACGAAATACACTCCAAATACAACTCCAAAACTTTCCTGTAAACATGTTGTGACCTGTGTATTTACCACGTGGAAAAATAAAAAAACGTTTTCAAAAAGCAACAGGGCTTTTTAGGTGATGAAATCACTGCGCCCAGGCAGTATAGGCCCCTATGTATCTGCTTAGAAAACGAAAATGTCAAATTTCAAATTTTATTTCTCCATGTGGTAAATACACAGGTCACAACATGTTTACAGGAACGTTTTGGAGTCGTATTTGGAGTATACTGTATTTCGTATGTAAGGGTATGTATCTCTGCTTGTCTAACTCCAGGGTAGATGCAAATAAGCGAATTTCCCAAAAGGTTGGCGTGTTCCTTTAAGTATCCAAAGTAAAAGTGTGCATTCTACACGTTTGTGTATTCCAGTGCTTGGGAATCTTCGTACATCTTTGCCAATGTTTTCCATGCAAAATATTGTTCTTCAAACTAACTAGTAACTGATGGGTTCAGATAAATGTATAGTGGAGCAAGAAGTACACTATTTCCTTTGAAATGTAGTGGAGTAAAAGTATAAAGTGAAAATACTCACGTAAAATACGAGTAGCTCAAAATTGTACTTAAATACAGTACTTGAGTAAAAAATACTTACTTACTTTCCACCACTGATGGTTACAGACCATGGAGCGGATGGGACTATGAGCGGTTTAATGGAGGGCAGCAGGGCTTGACATTAACACCTGACCACCGGCCAAATGCTGGTAGAATTCGGCTGTGGCCGGTAACTCTGTCATTCTACCGGCCACAGTGGCCGGTGACTTTTTTTCTATGAAAAAAAAACATTGTAGTCTACAAAAGGCATCTGCAATAATTAAGTCAATCCAAGTGATACTACATAATACTACAACTCCCACAACAATTCGGAAAAGTGCATTACCGGCCAGATCCTGGTAGTGGTGCTGTCTCGAGAATGGAGTACTCCTTGTTTTCAGACCAGATGTAAATTTTTTTCATTCAGGCCTACTTTTTCGGTTAGCGTGAAGCTATGCCTTCATCAGATCGCATGGAATACCTTTTGCGACGCCAAATTCAGTATGCAGTAAAGGAATATAGCATCAGCCAATGGACATATCGATCTACCAGATGGCGATCAATAACTGGGAAATCCTTTTTGGGATCCAACCAGCCACAGGTAAGAACGATTTCATGCTGATCAGGCCTTGTTAGCATAGCCAACCAGCCGATGAATGAATGAAAACTTTATTTAACAGATTGCAGAATGGGTACAATACAGTACGGCTCAATACACACAATTGTTAAGGGGATGCAGACCAGAGAAAGACGCTTGTCTTGTTTACATCAGGGTCCCCCATCAGAAACAACGTCCCCCGCCCCCCCAAACCCTTTCATGCATTCATGGTGGAACATGATACCGATCATATGCATTTTGATTTTAAACCTATTCATCATCACGCTATAAAATTGGAACGTATTGATGAAAACATTATTTAGTGTGGTGATTTTTGGCTGGTGAAAATGCTGAGTGGCTAATGACTTTGGAAAACCACTAGCCACAGTGGCTAGTGAGCCAAAAAGTTAATGTCAAGCCCTGGAGGGCAGGGTGGTAGAGGGAAAAAGGTGGCAGAATGTAAAAACAGTACAACACAGGCCGTGGTTCAGAATCAAGAATCAAGAGGTTTATTTGTCACATACATACCAGGGCATACAGTGAAATGCAGGTGGTCATGCCCGCATTGATTGTGCAAAATACAATAATAAAATAGAATAAAATAGGCATAGGAAAAAATATATAGATAAGACACAAGATATGCATGGTAAAAAAAGACATGCTAGGTTCCTGAGAAACTGGTTCTTATATACACTACTATGCAATATACAATTTACAATGTTAACTCTTAATGTATCTAAACTATACAGTACCTCCTTCTTTTAAAAGTGACATTTTGTTTAAAGTGATTGTTTTAGCGGTTGCCGCATGAGTGGTGTGTGTGTGTGTGTGTGTGTGTGTGTGTGTGTGTGTGTGTGTGTGTGTGTGTGTGTGTGTCTGTGTGTGTGTGTGTGTGTGTGTGTGTGTGTGCGTGTGCGTGTGCGTGTGCGCATGCGTGTGCGTGTGTGTGTCTGTCTGTGCTCATGTGTATTTGTGAGTGGACAGTACAACACAGGCCTTGGTTCAGGGGCCCCGTTTCAAGATCAAATATGGGGCCCTTATCTTATACTAACAACATTTGCTTTATCAATCCAGGGTGTGTTTGCTTTGTCAATCCGGGGCCCTGCTAGTGAGTGCAATACAAGGCCTCAGAATACATCAGGGAAGAAAGAAGTACCTGTTGAGGAGTCAGTCGGTTAAAGTCCAGCAACAGGTAGAAAACCACAGTTCGCAGAATATCAGTAACCCTGTCACTGAGGAGGAGGGGGGAAAGACCTGTAGGAGGATGTAGATGGTACTGAGACCAGAGAGAAGAGCTGTAGGAGGATGTAGATGGTACTGAGACCAGAGAGAAGAGCTGTAGGAGGATGTAGATGGTACTGAGGCCAGAGAGAAGAGCTGTAGGAGGATGTAGCTGGTACTGAGACCAGAGAGAAGAGCTGTAGGAGGATGTAGATGGTACTGAGACCAGAGAGAAGAGCTGTAGGAGGATGTAGATGGTACTGAGGTCAGAGAGAAGAGCTGTAGGAGGATGTAGATGGTACTGAGGCCAGAGAGAAGAGCTGTAGGAGGATGGAGATGGTACTGAGGCCAGAGAGAAGAGCTGTAGGAGGATGTAGATGGTACTGAGGCCAGAGAGAAGAGCTGTAGGAGGATGTAGATGGTACTGAGACCAGAGAGAAAAGCTGTAGGAGGATGTAGATGGTACTGAGGCCAGAGAGAAGAGCTGTAGGAGGATGTAGATGGTACTGAGACCAGAGAGAAGAGCTGTAGGAGGATGTAGATGGTACTGAGGTCAGAGAGAAGAGCTGTAGGAGGATGTAGATGGTACTGAGGCCAGAGAGAAGAGCTGTAGGAGGGGATGTAGATGGTTTGGTGTGGGTGAGAAACATATTATCTTTAGGTTGCTTATCTTCATGCAGTAACACTAGATCGCCAACTTTAAATGGAATGGCTTTTGGCACTGGACTTACACAATGTGCAGAACACAGATCCATAAAATAATCCCTTCTCCAGCGATTCCAGAAGTTATCGATCAGTCGGTATCACTGTCTGTTGGTGAGATGAGTGGTGTTTGTTTTATGCACATGAGAGTCACTTAAGAGAAGATAAGATGAGATATTCCTTTATTGATCCCCTTGCATCATAGAAGCATGGGGGGAACAGGTATGGGCAGGGTAAAAGTAGAAAGACATACATATAGGCAATACAATTTGATCTTAATATAAAGATATGAGAAAAATATAAACAGTGTGAACAATATAATTAACTCTGAATATAAAAATAGGATATTTTTTTTATTTTTTTTGTCATTTGTCTCCCCTTCATTATCCAATGTGTTTCTCTCACTTGAGTTGGTGTGGCTTCTAGGTATTTGCATTACCTTTGTAGGACCTTATAATTGACCTTGATCTCAAGCTCCACCCTCTTTTCTTGATCCTCCCATCACAATGACCAGCTCTGAGAACATTTCCTGATAGTAGTATACATAGATGTTTACTACCAGGAACTCTGTGTAACTCCAGTTGGTCTCTTGGAGTCTACCCCCTACGCCTAAAATACTTGATTTGTCCAGAAAAGGTATAATGATTCTATCTGCAGCTTTCGACACAGTCAACCATCAGATCCTCCTCGCGGCCCTCGCAGGAATGGCTCTGGGCTGACATGGCTAACATCATACCTCAATGACTGCTACTACCAAGTGTCATGGAGAGGGACCCTGTCGGCCACCCACCCCCTGCGGACGGGTGTCCCCCAGGGCTCGGTCCTAGGACCCCTTCTCTTCTCACTCACACTAAATCACTGGGTAACATTATCACGTCTCATGCCTTCTCGTATCATTGTTATGCCGATGATACTCAACTCTTCCTCTCCTTCCCTCCCTCAGATATCCACGTCTCTGAGCGGATCTCGGCCTGTCTGTCCGACATCTCCGCCTGGATGACGACCAACCACCTCAAACTGAACCTAAGCAAAACAGAATTGCTCCACCTGCCGGACAAATCCTCCCCCCTGACCGACCTTTCCATCACAGTCGAGAATGCAGCTGTGACCGCGTCCCCGACCGCCAAGAACCTTGGTGTTGTCCTCGATGACCAGTTGAACTTCTCTGCTCACATCGCAGTGACAACCAGAACCTGCAGATTACTCATGAGCAACGTCAGAAGGATCCGCCCCTTCCTGACAAAAGAAGCCACCCAACTCCTCGTCCAATCAACAGTCATCTCCCGCCTCGACTACTGCAACACACTGCTTGCTGGCCTCCCAGCCACTGCCACCAAGCCTCTTCAACTCATTCAAAACGCAGCAGCCCGCCTGATCTCAAACCTACCGAAGTCAGCCCATGTCACCCCACTAAGGGCCCTTTCTCACTCACCCTATTCGTTTCTATTCCGTTCCGTTCTGGCCCGTTCCGAGATCTGATGCGAACTCCCCCCCCCCCCCCCCCTCTCCCCCCTCTAGTTTGCGTACACACTGCAGTCTTGTTTCGTTCCGGGTTCTGTTTACGGTTTGCCTTTTGAGCGTTTACGCTTGCCGTAGGCGATGATGTCACATTCGAAAATGTAAACACAGGAAGTGTTAACATGGCGCTGGAGACTGGATGCTGATATAAAATGAATAAATAAGCAATAAATATGAAGTTATATTTGAACCTCTGTTGTCAAGCCTTGTCAATATAACCCACCCCATTTTATCACGAATGGATGGTGTTGTAGAGTTCGCTTTTGAGCGTTTCCCAGGGCTAACGCTAAGCTAACGGCTGATGCTAGTTAGCTTAGCCTAGTCTAGTATAGCCTGTAGCACTTTTTCTTTTCAGCAAAGAACGTGCAATAAACAAAACGGATACATTCACTGTGTGTTCTGCCTCTTTTCTCACGAATGGAACTCTGTTGTAGAGTCCGCTTTTGAGCGTTTTGCAGGGTTAACGTTAACGCTAAACTAACGGCTAACGCAAGTTATCTTAGCCTTTTACTAGTAACATTGCTGCATCGATTATATTGAATGTCATTGATCTACTGGTCGACCACGGCCGACTGGTTGGGCACCACTGGTCTAATAGAAATAGATGCATTCGAACAAGAAAGTATAGTATACAGCAATGACTAACGCTAAGCTAACGCTAGTTAGCTTAGCCTGTCCAGAAGCTAACATTATCCCATCGCTCGTGGCAATTATATTACATGTCATTGATCTACTGGTCGACCACGGCCGACTGGTTGGGCACCACTGGTCTAATAGAAATAAATGCATTCAAACAAGAAACTAGTGTATAGAAAATAGCATGGCAAACAAAGATTGCCAGGCCTAATGCGAGCCAGGGAAGTGCTGTGCGTTTGTAACGTGGCTTCATGTTTTCATCCACTTGTTTTTGGTTGAGGTCTGAACTCTCAAATTGCCCATAAATATCGTTTTTGTGGGTATTCTCCAGTTGTTGCTGTGTGGTGTTATCTGCCCAAAATTCAAGCAAGCATGACAGTAACGACGTTGTGTGTGTCACGCCCCCCGCTCCCACGGCCGATTCCGAGACCACCTAATCCAACCGGCCCCGTTCAGCGGGGGGTAAAATGAATCAGCGCCGTTTCGCATCCCAAAAGGGGTGAGTGAGAACACTCCCCCCCGTTCCCGGGAGCAGTGATTCGATCCCAAAACGTGAGTGAGAAAGGGCCCTTAGGGACCTGCACTGGCTCCCCATTGCTGCACAAATCCGCTTCAAGGCCCTCAACCTGGCATACCGTGCGGCAAAGGGAACCGCTCCCGCCTACCTCCGGTCAATGGTCTCTAACTACACACCCTCAAGACCCCTACGCTCTGAATCTTCTGGCCGCCTCAGACCCACTCCTATCCGAGCTCCGGGAGGGTCATCAAAGAGAACCTGCCTTTTCTCAGTCCTTGCCCCATAATGGTGGAATGAACTACCCACCCCAGTTAGGACAGCCGAAACCCGTCCAATCTTTCGCCATCGACTAAAGACGCACTTCTTCAACCATTATCTGATTTTTTCTTTTTATTATTAAAATAAAAAATGTAAAGAAAATCTAACCCTAACTAACCTTACTGTCATGCACTTGTCCTAATAAACTAACCTACACTGTAGCACTCAACACTTTGATGAACATTGTTACTCAGCTGATAGAGTTGTGCCCTTCCTGATGACTTGTCGTACAGAACTTTGGATAAAAGCGTCAGCTAAATGACTAAATGGAAATGTAAAATGTAAATGATTCTGGATTATCTGCAGTAAATGTTGCATTTCCTTTGAGAAACTTCAGCTTTGGATGAATTGTTATGTGTGTTATGCATACAACTTTATTTTATCAATATTTGGCAAAATTCTCAGTGTCTGTTAAAGGCTAAAACAGGTTCTAAATTACTTTCCATTTCTGTATTTTGACGTTGAATGATACAGTACACTTATGTCGTCGTTGCTAGTTTCTACCAGCAGGTCCGGTTTGCCACTGTTCAGATCTCCGTCACTGAGGTCAGAGGTCGGGTTTCTCAGCCACTCTGGCCCGCGCCACAGGGAATCCTCCTTCAAGGCCTGCACTCCCTTATTCCACGCTTTCAGCTGTCGGCAGAGTCGTCCCTTTCTCTACAGTGGTTCCAATTCTCAGGCAATATTACATTTAGGATCTCATTGACCCTGTTGGCCACAAACGGTTTCCATTCCTTAGATTTACTCTTAATCCAGTGGAATGTTATCATCGGTTCTGTAATATACTTCAATGTTTTCCATTTCCACATTTGTCATGATGAACTTGCCTAGCTCCAATCAAAGCTCCCATTAATTCCAATCTGGGGAGTGTAATGTGTTTTAGGGTAACAACCTTAGATGAGATAAGTCTACAGTAATGGTAGTGGCTCAGGAGGTAGACCACTCGTCTGGTAATCGGAAGGTTCCCGGTTCGATTCCCGCTCCTCCCGTGCAGCGTGGCAATGTATCCTTGTATCCTTCACACACCTCTACCGTCGGTGTGTGAATGTGTGAGTGAATGGGTGAATGTGAGGCATAAGTTGTAAAGCAGTCCATAGATTCTCCATCTGAGTCCACACAACGCCTGTAAGCAGCAGCAAAATATGCCTGTAAATATGTGAATCTCACAAGTGATTTCTGTGTTTTCACTGGTTTTCAATCCGACATCAAGTCAAGGCAACTCAAGTTCCTTTATTAATCCCCTTGGGGAAACTCAGGTGTCAGCGTGGGGGAAGGGGGAGGGGAGGTACAGGCAGAAAATACCATAATAGAAATAGTAGTAATAATAGAGTGGAATGGAATTAAATCAATAATAATAGTAATAATAATAATATAGTATAGGCTACATGGTATATTTATAATAGCTCACGACAGGCAGTGGTATATGGTTATTATATCACAGCTAAGGGGCGTAGTTTGGCCCTTAATCCAAGCGGAGAGATCATAATAACATGATCACGTGAGAGAGGTCTATTGTCCTGTACTAGAGCTGTATATAAATCAGGGTAACATTAATGTTCTGTTCTCCACTAGCAGAGCTAAAAAATAAATATGCAGAATTGTTTTGATTAGCAAGAACAACAAGAGAAATACAAGTGTAAGATGGATAGGAACAATTGTATGGCCTTATGCATAACGACATGATTAGGCCCCAGTGCCAAGGCAATTGATTGATTGATTGAATTTGATTGAAAACTTTATTAACAGATTGCAGAATGGGTACAATACAGTATGGCTCAATAGTACACACAATTGTTATGGGGATGCAGACCAGAGAAAGACTTTCGTCTTGTTTACATCAGGGTCCCCCATTTTCAATTCATAGTGACATTAATGACATACGCAACATACAGATATATCTTGACATTTCTGACATACATGACATACAGGTATACCGTACTGTTACATTTGTGACATACAAGATATGCAAATATACAGTACTGTTATCCTAACAGAAAATATATACATACGACGGGAGGAAACTGTACAATAGGAGGGGGTGGATGGGAGGGGGGGTTTGTACATTTCCGGGGGCCATACAGATATACAGATATATATCATGACATTTATGACAATACATGACATACAGGTACAGTATACAGTACTGTTACATTTGTGACATACAAGATATGCAAATATATAGTACCGTTAAACAGAGCTCCTAACAGATAATATATACATACGAGGGGGAGGAAACTGTACATTAGGAGGGGGTGGGAGGGGGGTTTGGACATTTACGGGGACCAGTTTCGAATTGCAGCCTCCCGCACTAACATGCACCACCATCCTCTCTACACCACCTGCACCAACATGAAACACCATCCTCTCTACACCACCTGCACCAACATGAAACACCATCCTCCTTACACCACCTGCACCAACATGAAACACCATCCTCCTTACACCACCTGCACCAACATGAAACACCATCCTCTCTACACCACCTACACCACCATGAAACACCATCCTCTCTACACCACCTACACCAACATGCAACACCATCCTCTCTACACCACCTACACCAACATGAAACACCATCCTCTCTACACCACCTACACCAACATGCAACACCATCCTCTCTACACCACCTACACCAACATGAAACACCATCCTCTCTACACCACCTGCACCAACATGCAACACCATCCTCTCTACACCACCTGCACCAACATGAAACACCATCCTCTCTACACCACCTGCACCAACATGCAACACCATCCTCTCTACACCACCTACACCAACATGAAACACCATCCTCTCTACACCACCTGCACCACCATGCAACACCATCCTCTCTACACCACCTACACTAACATGCAACACCATCCTCTCTACACCACCTGCACCAACATGCACCACCCTCTCTACACCACCTGCACCACCATGAAACACCATCCTCTCTACACCACCTACACTAACATGCAACACCATCCTCTCTACACCACCTGCACCACCATGAAACACCATCCTCTCTACACCACCTGCACCAACATGAAACACCATCCTCTCTACACCACCTGCACCAACATGAAACACCATCCTCTCTACACCACCTGCACCAACATGCAACACCATCCTCTCTACACCACCTGCACCACCATGCAACACCATCCTCTCTACACCACCTGCACCAACATGCAACACCATCCTCTCTACACCACCTGCACCACCATGCAACACCATCCTCTCTACACCACCTGCACCAACATGCAACACCATCCTCTCTACACCACCTGCACCAACATGAAACACCATCCTCTCTACACCACCTGCACCAACATGAAACACCATCCTCTCTACACCACCTGCACCAACATGCAACACCATCCTCTCTACACCACCTGCACCAACATGAAACACCATCCTCTCTACACCACCTACACCAACATCATCCTCTCTACACCACCTGCACCAACATGAAACACCATCCTCTCTACACCACCTGCACCACCATGAAACACCATCCTCTCTACACCACCTACACCAACATGAAACACCCTCCTCTCTACACCACCTGCACCAACATGCAACACCATCCTCTCTACACCACCTGCACCAACATGCAACACCATCCTCTCTACACCACCTGCACCAACATGAAACACCATCCTCTCTACACCACCTGCACCAACATGCAACACCCTCCTCTCTACACCACCTACACTAACATGCAACACCTCCTCTCTACACCACCTGCACCAACATGCAACACCATCCTCTCTACACCACCTGCACCAACATGAAACACCCTCCTCTCTACACCACCTGCACCAACATGAAACACCATCCTCTCTACACCACCTGCACCACCATGAAACACCATCCTCTCTACACCACCTACACCAACATGAAACACCATCCTCTCTACACCACCTACACTAACATCCACCACCATCCTCTCTACACCACCTGCACCAACATGAAACACCATCCTCTCTACACCACCTACACCAACATGAAACACCATCCTCTCTACACCACCTGCACCAACATGCAACACCATCCTCTCTACACCACCTGCACCAACATGAAACACCATCCTCTCTACACCACCTGCACCACCATGAAACACCATCCTCTCTACACCACCTACACCAACATGAAACACCATCCTCTCTACACCACCTACACTAACATCCACCACCATCCTCTCTACACCACCTGCACCAACATGAAACACCATCCTCTCTACACCACCTACACCAACATGAAACACCATCCTCTCTACACCACCTGCACCAACATGCAACACCATCCTCTCTACACCACCTGCACCAACATGAAACACCATCCTCTCTACACCACCTGCACCAACATGCAACACCATCCTCTCTACACCACCTACACTAACATCCACCACCATCCTCTCTACACCACCTACACTAACATCCACCACCATCCTCTCTACACCACCTACACTAACATCCACCACCATCCTCTCTACACCACCTGCACCAACATGCATGCCCACATACCACTCTGCCTTTTGATCTGTTCCACTCCAGCCACCTGTTTATTTCAAGGGCATGCCAACCGGCGGACATTTGTGCTCTACTGAGCACACTTTTTAGTTTTATTTAAACCCTTTCACTACCACACTACAGAAGGTTAACCCTTTCACTACCACACTACAGACGGTTAACACTTTCACTACCACACTACAGAAGGTTAACGCTTTCACTGCCACACTACAGAAGGTTAACGCTTTCACTGCCACACTACAGAAGGTTAACCATTTCACTACCACACTACAGAAGGTTAACCCTTTCACTACCACACTACAGAAGGTTAACGCTTTCACTGCCACACTACAGAAGGTTAACGCTTTCACTGCCACACTACAGAAGGTTAACCATTTCACTACCACACTACAGAAGGTTAACCCTTTCACTACCACACTGCAGAAGGTTAACCCTTTCACTACCACACTACAAAGGGTTAACGCCTTCACTACCACACTACAGACGGTTAATCCTTTCACTACCATACTACAGAAGGTTTACCCTTTCACTACCCACTACAAATGGTTAACACCTTCACTACCACACTACAGAAGGTTAACCTTTCGCTACCACACTACAGAGGGTTAACCTTTCGCTACCACACTGCAGAAGGTTAACCTTTCGCTACCACACTACGGACGCTTAACCGTCTGTAGTGAAAGGGTTAACCTTCTATAGTGTGGTAGTGAAGGGGTTCATTTTTATTTTGTAATTTAAAGTGTGTGCAGGGGGGTTGTTGATGAATGCACCATCGCAGTGTAGAAAGTTACAACTGTGAATCTTTTCTCCTAAGAGTGTAGCCGCCTTCCGTTGCAGCTCAACATATCCTGCCTTCCTCTCAGGTCCACTGGGATTGATCCTATGACCTTTCAGCTACCAGCAGGCGTCCAGAAGCTCAAGGCCAAGCTGCCATCCCTGATACATACCAATTCAGAGTAATCCAAAGATGTCCTTGCGTTAGGGGAACTCCAGAAGGGAGGTCTTCTATGTTCCGGGACGACGCAATGACTTGGATGTTTCATTCATTCTTTGGTCCTCAGTGTTTTATAATGTTCAGCCACCAGACAAGACCTTGCATGTTCAGAAATGAGATTTCATAATAACCATAGTCTCCAGAGGAAAACACAAAAAAAACAAATGAACAAAGGTGTCATATTTGCTAAATATCTTACATTTTGTTCAAACTCAAATATGACTACATGAAAAACACAACATTTTAGAAAGGACTCATTCTAAATATTTTTTTTCTCTCCTTCTGATTTTGCCACCATGCCAAATCAAATAAAAACGCCATTTCCAAAAGATACATTATCCAGTGCTTTATGTTTAAGTAGATCTTTATCATATAGGATCATTAATTTTGTTATATTATCATATACCGTATGCACTGTTGTGAAAGTAGCCTGTTTCTACTGTATATTATTCTTAATAATACAATTAAGAATTAAAAACAAGTGTGGGGGGGATTAATAGTGTGTGTGTGTGTGTGTGTGTGTGTGTGTGTGTGTGTGTGTGTGTGTGTGTGTGTGTGTGTGTGTGTGTGTGTGTGTGTGTGTGTGTGTGTGTGTGTGTGTGTGTGTGTGTTGGGGGGGGGGGGGGGTAACACCTTGATCTGGGGTGGGGGGGGGGGGGGGTTCCTCGGTATTATTTGATCCTAGAAGGTTCAATTAAGTGGTTAGTTTACCCCTCATGTGGAGTCTGTGAATTGGAGCCAGGTCAGCTCTGGGTTGAGGTGTTGTTCATTATTTTTCCGCCTGTCGGATCCCATGAGTGGGCGCCCGGGACGGTGGCTGCGCCCGGCGGAGGAGCGAGAGGGGGCTGCCAGTGGGGGACGTCAAACTCACTCAAAGCCTCTCCCTGCCAAGGGGATTATGATCAACAAAGCATGTCCCACACCTGCACCGGCCGCACAATGGAAACTCCGCGGGCCAATAGAGACGCGGGGAGAGACCGCCTCAGACCGGCTATTAAAGACCCCTCCGATGAAATGGATTACATTAACCCCTTGTGTTATTCTTACCGGGGGCTTAAAATATTTAACCCCTCGCGAAAAAACTCTCCACTTCCCGTTTTTTTTCCCGGGAATGATTTCGAATTCGAGCGGGTGAGAAAAACGGCCGTCGTGTTTTAAAGTTGGCTTTGGGTCGACGCCAGCACCGCTGAGAGAGAGGGAGAGGGAGAGAGAGAGAGAGAGAGAGAGAGAGAGAGAGAGAGAGGTATTTCTCATCTGTAGCTCATTTGACGTCGCAACCCGGAGCAATTAAGACCGTCTGTCAGATGAACTAACCCCGTAAAGAGAAATAATTCTTCTGACAGCGCGCCGCGGAGTAACAGTTAACACTGATGAACTAGAACAACATCTGTTCCCGTAGCCTCCTCCTGAGTCATTCCATGTGTTGACGCCGAACACATAGCTGACTCCACTAGCTGCACGGCCGGAGGTATATATATATACACACACACACACACACACACACACACACACCCAGTGTTTTAATATGTGTGTGTGTTGATGATGTGGGGGCGTTATTATATCAAAACCAACACGAAAACAGCGCTGTTTATCCTCAGCTCCTCCTCGGTTGTTGTAAACCGTGACTAATACGTATGTTTTGGGGTTTGTTTTGAACGTGCTTCGGAATCAGAGCAGGGTGACGCTGAAATGATTGAGCTTAGAGGCTGGTGTCAGTCCCCTAGGAAAGCCACCGTGGGCAAATTAGACAGAAACTCTCAGGAATGCACATCACCCCACCTCCCTCCACCTCTATAACCCCCCCCCCACACACACACACACACACACCCTCCTTCATTTTCTGCTTTAATTGGGCCCGCTATCCTGGCACTCTTCCAGATCGCACTGTCACTTTAGGCCGCGTAATAAGCTATTAGCCCCGGACGAAGCGGGTTGCACCGTCACCCCGCGCTAATCGACACGGACAGGTCATTGTGCGGGACGGGGACTCGGGGAGGAGCACAGTCCGGCTATTGTGCCCCCGCCCGGACCACAGACCCCCAGACCCGGGTCCCAGGGCAATCAGAGGGAGGGAGGGGGGAATCAAGGAGAGGTGAACTCGGCCTCCCTCCCTCCTTCCCCCCCCCCCCCCCCCCCCCCCCCCCCCCGTTGGAAACAACTAAACAAACTACCAACACCTTCTTTCAGCCGTCTTTGCTTTGGCAAAAATATGACTTTCTGCCTCCTTGGCAACAATGCGGGGCACCTGTTGTGAATCCAGACCAGATATTAAAACAGTGTGGGTCTCAATGCCATGGGTCCCCGGGGGGCCCAGAGGGTCCCTGAGGAGGTGCCATGCAGGGGGGACACACATGGAGAGTGCAGCTTCAATGTCCCTGTTCCATTCTCTAGACTAGAGGTTATTGGCCAATGAGAAATTATATGAAAGTGACCTTTCTGAGCAAAAGTCTCACTTTCCCCAATTAAAAAAAAAAAATTTCATCATATCTAACAAACAATGTCTTCTCAGATGGGGGTCCCTGAGACAATGTCTTCTCCCTGAGACAATGTCTTCTCAGATGGGGGTAGGGTTGGGCACCGAAAACCGGTTCTAATAGGAACCGGTTCCTAATTTCTGGAAGAAAAAAAACTGGAAGAAAAAAAACGGTATCAAGTCAACTGAAAATGTGAATAGTATGATTTTTTTTTTAGATTTGTCACAAAAAAAAAATCTCCTGCGAAATAATCTTTTTTTTACCTGCACCTCAAAGAATCGGAATCGAGAATCGTTTAGAACAGGAATCGATATGGAGAATCGGAAACTGAACCGGAATCGTTCAAATCCAAACGATGCCCAACCCTAGATGGGGGTCCCTGAGACAATGTCTTCTCAGATGGGGGTCCCTGAGACAATGTCTTCTCAGATGGGGGTCCCTGAGACAATGTCTTCTCAGATGGGGGTCCCTGAGACAATGTCTTCTCAGATGGGGGTCCCTGAGACAATGTCTTCTCAGATGGGGGTCCCTGAGACAATGTCTTCTCAGATGGGGGTCCCTGAGACAATGTCTTCTCAGATGGGGGTCCCTGAGACAATGTCTTCTCAGATGGGATTCCTTGGCTGCACGTTAGCCTAGCTTAGCACAATGAATGGAAGCGGACATGGCCAGTTAGCCTATAGGCATTGTCCAACTAACACCTCTCCCAAAGGCTAACCGGTCCTGTCCGCTTCCATTCATTGTGCTAAGCTAGGCTAACGTGCAGCCAGATAGCTTTCTACTGAACGCACAGAGAGGAAACTGGTTTCAAGTTCAAGTTTCTTTAATAGTTGTCATACAGAAGTACAGAATACTTTTATACAAAATGCTTCTTACTGTTACGCTCCAGAGACGGTGCAAGACAAGATAAGTATGGAATAAAATAACATAGTATACCATGTAAATTAGAAGTAAAAAATGAGGTCACAGTGTTCAGTATAGACATATGTACAATGTTCGATGCAGAATAGACGTAACTGAGTTACCATATAATATACAATACTATGCAGTGTACTAATATACAATACTATATAGTGCAAGGCAGAAATGGGATGAGGTGCAATTTAGGTACAATTTACAGTAGGTGTACGAGTTGTAGTGCAAATCCTTTATCAATAAATATAAAGTGTGTTTGTGTGATCTAAAGTGTGGAGAGTGGGTGCTGCAGTGTGTTGTTTGTTTAAGTGAGTGTGTGCGTGTGGGTGTGTGTGCTGTGTGCATTTGATGGTTGTTGCATAGTGTTTATTGTTCGTTTAGCAGCCTGATGGCCTGGGGATAGAAGCTTCTTCTGAGTCTTTCTGTGCTCGCCTTAAGACTCCGGTATCGCTTGCCTGACCGCAGCAGTTCAAAGAGGCAGTTGTTCGGGTGGCTCGAGTCCTTAATAATTCTCTTAGCCTTCCCCCTGCACCGCTTGTTGTAAATGTTCAGGAGGGTGGGAAGCCCCCCTCCAATTGTGCGTTCGGCTGAACGTGTCACTCTTTGTAGTCTGCTACGGTCTTGTGCAGTGCTATTCCCAAACCAGGAGGTGATGTTGCCAGTCAGGATGCTCTCTATTGTACATGAGTAGAAGTTCCTAAGGATCTTCTGACTGACTTGGAACTTCCTTAGGCGCCTGAGGAAGTAGAGGCGTTGTCGTGCCTTCTTCACAACACTGTCAATGTGTGTGGTCCATGTCAAATCCTCGGATATGTGGGCTCCGAGGTACTTGAAACTGTTCACTCTCTCAACCGGTGCCCCGTCGATGCTGAGGGGGCTGTAGTCCTTGACCCCCGACCTCCTGAAGTCCACAATCATCTCTTTTGTTTTGCTGACGTTCAGGGAGAGGCAGTTCTCCTGACACCACTGTGACAGATTCTCTACCTCTTCCAGGTAGGCCCTCTCGTCGTTGGCAGAGATCAGGCCCACCACTACTGTGTCATCAGCAAATTTGATGATTGTGTTGTTGTTCCGCTGTGCTACGCAGTCATGTGTGTACAGGGAGTAGAGGAGGGGGCTCAGAACACAGCCCTGGGGGGCCCCTATGTTGAGCGTGATGGATGAGGAGGTGCAGTTGCCTGCTCTTACCACCTGGGGTCTGCCCGTCAGGAAGTCCAAGACCCACTGGCAGAGGTCATAGTTCAAGCCCAGGTCCCTGAGCTTGGCTATGAGTTTGGAGGGGACTATGGTGTTGAATGCTGAGCTGTAGTCGATGAACAGCATTCTCACATAGTTCCCCTGCTGGTATCTTATCTTATCTTATCTTATCTTATCTTATTGTCTCTCTCTGGAGAAGACGGTAAGCTGATTTCCCCAAATGTTGGCGTGTTCCTTTAACGTGTATTAATTTGTCGGTCCTTGAAAACTAAAAACAACAACAACAAAAAAAAAAAACAATACACGACTATATATATATATATATATATTTATATAAACAGCTGAAAACCTCTGCATGAATAAACAGCAGGCAGTGAGTCATCTGTATCGCAGACCTCTGGGAATCTATTTGATGAGAGTGTGCTTCGGCCGCACAGCACATTATAATGGAAGGATCCTCCTCAACCTTCCCTTCCATCCAGCGAGCAAGTCCTGACACCTCCGTGCATTAAACCCAGGGGTTAGCTGAGGCCTCCGTGCAGACTGTCTGAGGCTATAATGCTGCGTGTGGCACACAGCTTTGGCAGAGAGGAAGACGGCACCCATGTTTCTCGTTGGGGAGATATATATACACACGTACTACAAACACACCCATCTCTCGATGTGTCAAGCAGACTGGTCTTATAGTCCTGATGAAGGGGAAACCTGGACGACTTATCACTTCAAGATGGATGTATGTTATATAGACGGTAAATCAATGTGTTGGTTTGGAACGGTTGATACTAACCCGCTCCTAATTAAAAAGTAGTAAAGTTCTTTCCATGATTATTTCTCTGGATGTCAAAGCGATTTCTTTGTGTTTGTCAACGTGTATGTTTCCGGTCATACAGTGTGCGTGTGTGTGTGTGTGTGTGTGTGTGTGTGTGTGTGTGTGTGTGTGTGTGTGTGTGTGTGTGTGTGTGTGTGTGTGTGTGTGTGTGTGTGTGTGTGTGTGTGTGTGTGTGTGTGTGTGTGTGTGTGTGTGTGTGTGTGTGTGTGTGTGTGTGTGTGTGTGTGTGTGTGTGTGTGTGTGTGTGTGTGTGTGTGTGTGTGTGTGTGTGTGTGTGTGTGTGTGTGTGTGTGTGTGTGTGTGTGTGTGTGTGTGTGTGTGTGTGTGTGTGTGTGTGTGTGTGTGTGTGTGTGTGTGTGTGTGTGTGTGTGTGTGTGTGTGTGTGTGTGTGTGTGTGTGTGTGTGTGTGTGTGTGTGTGTGTGTGTGTGTGTGTGTGTGTGTGTGTGTGTGTGTGTGTGTGTGTGTGTGTGTGTGTGTGTGTGTGTGTGTGTGTGTGTGTGTGTGTGTGTGTGTGTGTGTGTGTGTGTGTGTGTGTGTGTGTGTGTGTGTGTGTGTGTGTGTGTGTGTGTGTGTGTGTGTGTGTGTGTGTGTGTGTGTGTGTGTGTGTGTGTGTGTGTGTGTGTGTGTGTGTGTGTGTGTGTGTGTGTGTGTGTGTGTGTGTGTGTGTGTGTGTGTGTGTGTGTGTGTGTGTGTGTGTGTGTGTGTGTGTGTGTGTGTGTGTGTGTGTGTGTGTGTGTGTGTGTGTGTGTGTGTGTGTGTGTGTGTGTGTGTGTGTGTGTGTGTGTGTGTGTGTGTGTGTGTGTGTGTGTGTGTGTGTGTGTGTGTGTGTGTGTGTGTGTGTGTGTGTGTGTGTGTGTGTGTGTGTGTGTGTGTGTGTGTGTGTGTGTGTGTGTGTGTGTGTGTGTGTGTGTGTGTGTGTGTGTGTGTGTGTGTGTGTGTGTGTGTGTGTGTGTGTGTGTGTGTGTGTGTGTGTGTGTGTGTGTGTGTGTGTGTGTGTGTGTGTGTGTGTGTGTGTGTGTGTGTGAGAGAGAGTGAGTGAGATTGTGAGTCTCCTCCGAGCTCCATCGGGACAGGAATGCTGGAGGAGAGTGTGGAGGGCAGGCTGGGACAGGGCTGGTGAACAGGTGCATCGGGTGGGGGGTCCTGGGAGGAGCCTCTGCGGTCGGGGGCCCCCAAGATGAGAGCCGGGGAGGGTGGATGTCTTTCTCCTCAAGTCACAGTTGTTCAAACTAAACAACAGTCATTTTCTTCAGGAGTGAGTTCGCCATCCGTGTGAAAGTATCAGACTGACTTCTCCCTCCCATGTGGGGAACACGTTTATTTAGAGGGTTGGAACAACAAATAAGGACCAATCATATAATATAATCTTGTGTTTATTCCCATTAGTATTATTCTTTTTCTTCTCCCCCCTTTATGTATTTCCCCTAATTATGTATACTTTGTTTACATTTTATATCTTTTACCTGTAATAATGCTGTGATGTCCTAATATCCCTCAGAGGATTAATACAGTCTATCTATCTATCTATCTATCTATCTATCTATCTATCTATCTATCTATCTATCTATCTATCTATCTATCTATCTATCTATCTATCTATCTATCTATCTATCTATCTATCTATCTATCTATCTATCTATCTATCTATCTATCTATCTATCTATCTATCTATCTATCTATCTATCTATCTATCTATCTATCTATCTATCTATCTATCTATCTATCTATCTATCTATCTATCTATCTATCTATCTATCTATCTATCTATCTATCTATCTATCTATCTATCTATCTATCTATCTATCTATCTATCTATCTATCTATCTATCTATCTATCTATCTATCTATCTATCTATCTATCTATCTATCTATCTATCTATCTATCTATCTATCTATCTATCTATCTATCTATCTATCTATCTATCTATCTATCTATCTATCTATCTATCTATCTATCTATCTATCTATCTATCTATCTATCTATCTATCTATCTATCTATCTATCTATCTATCTATCTATCTATCTATCTATCTATCTATCTATCTATCTATCTATCTATCTATCTATCTATCTATCTATCTATCTATCTATCTATCTATCTATCTATCTATCTATCTATCTATCTATCTATCTATCTATCTATCTATCTATCTATCTATCTATCTATCTATCTATCTATCTATCTATCTATCTATCTATCTATCTATCTATCTATCTATCTATCTATCTATCTATCTATCTATCTATCTATCTATCTATCTATCTATCTATCTATCTATCTATCTATCTATCTATCTATCTATCTATCTATCTATCTATCTATCTATCTATCTATCTATCTATCTATCTATCTATCTATCTATCTATCTATCTATCTATCTATCTATCTATCTATCTATCTATCTATCTATCTATCTATCTATCTATCTATCTATCTATCTATCTATCTATCTATCTATCTATCTATCTATCTATCTATCTATCTATCTATCGATGCATGAGTGTAGCTGCCAGCCATGTTATCCAAACTTCTTCTGTTTACTTTGTGTTTTTTTTTTAAAGGTATGGTGAAATGGATTCACCTATGACCTTTTGTTTAATTTTCTATTGATTATGTACGTGATATATGACTGATTTACAGTGAATGTTTCATATTTGTATGTGTATATCTGTGAGGACCCCAGGAAGAATAGTCAACACGTTGATGATGACTAATGGGGATCCTAATAAACATAAACATATAAAGAACACATGATAAATATCACATCATCATATAACATACACATCATATAAAATACACATCATAAATATTACATCATATGAAGAACACATGATAAATATCACATCATATAAAATACACATGATAAATATTACATCATATAAAGAACACATGATAAATATCACATCATATAAAATACACATCATAAATATTACATCATATAAAGAACACATGATAAATATCACATATAAAATACACATCATAAATATTACATCATTTATACACATCATAAATATTACATCATATAAAGAACACATGATAAATATCATATAAAGAACACATCATAAACATCACATCATATAAAGTACACATGATAAATATCACATCATATGAGAACACATGATAAATATCACATCATATAAAGAACACATGATACATATCACATCATATAAGAACACATGATAAATATCACGTAATATAAAGAACACATGATAAATATCAACACATCAAATACATAGACACTGTCCAATGGCTTCACCTTGTTCTAATCTAGATCCTCCACAGACCTCATACGATAATGGATCAGGCAGTTTTAAATCTTTCTGGGGGGTGTTCCAAGTAAAGGGGACAGTAGATTTAAAAGCTATTTTCCCAACTCAGTGCGAACACCAGATTTAAAGGCTCTTTTCCCAACTCAGTGCAAAGCATTTTGAGAGCGCAGGCCATAATGGCTTTGGCTTCTAAGGACATGTGTACACAGGACATGTGTTTTTTTTACTTGATTTGATTTGATTTGATTTGATTTTACACACTTTAAGATTTAGAAATATCAGCATTTAAAAAA
This sequence comes from Notolepis coatsorum, assembly GCF_963971535.1. NCBI lineage: Eukaryota > Metazoa > Chordata > Actinopteri > Aulopiformes > Paralepididae > Notolepis > Notolepis coatsorum. Next base: position 17,873,603 of record NC_140167.1, on the reverse strand, counting down.
TATACATCCAATGACACTTTCTATGTCATTTGAAAACATAAAGTTTAGAATATCATATATGTTTTTATTCCTCACAACATCCCAGCACCTATGAATCCCCAGTTGGACACCATTAACCATAGATCTCACCCCCCACCCCCAACCCCAGACCCCAGGGTCTTCTCTCTTTAATCCAGACGCCTTTGAGCCCTGGGTCCCCAGGACAGGTTCAACCAGAGGGCGGAATCAGCCTCCATGGCGAGACGTAGGGTGGGCACTGAGGCGGAGGGCTGTTCTGCTGGGGGAGGTGGGGGTGGGGGGGGGGGGTGAAGGGCTCTGAGAGTGTGAGTGAGCATTGCTCCTGACAGCTCGCCTCCTTGAGAGCTGCTCTCAGGACGGGGAGGAGGACGGGATGGGAAGTTGGGTGGTTAAGGGGTGGGTAGGGTTAGGGGGTTTTGGGGGGGGGGGGGGGGGTGGTGGAGGTTCCTCATCATTGGGCATTAGGTACACTAACCCACATTCTGTCTGGGTTCAGCGCACACACATAGAGGTCATGGCCAAACTGGTGGTCAAGGATAGATAGGGAGGAGGAACAGAGAGTCAGAGAGAGAAAGAGAGAAAACAGAATCATGACCAAGGTCAGTGTTTGTGTGTGTGTGTGTGTGTGTGTGTGTGTGTGTGTGTGTGTGTGTGTGTGTGTGTGTGTGTGTGTGTGTGTGTGTGTGTGTGTGTGTGTGTGTGAAAGAGAGATGGAGACAGAACAAGAAAGAGTCAGAGAGAGAGGTGTCAGATAGAGAGAGAAAGAGAGAGAGAGAGAGGGCAGAGAGGGAGAGAGGAGTCAGAGAGGGGAGTCAGGGAGAGAAAGAGATGGAGAGAGGAGTCAGAGAGAGGGAGGAAGAGAGAGAGCAGAGAGAGAGAGGGAGAAAAGAGTCAGAGATAGAGGGAGAGAGAGAGAGAACAGATAGAGGGGAGTCAGAGAGAGAGGCGTCAGATAGAGCGAGAGAGAGAGAGAGAGAGAACAGAGAGAGAGGAGTCACACAGAGAGAGAGATCAATTAAATTAGAATGAATAACAAAAGATTTTCTTAAACTATCAGATACAGTCAGAGAGAGAGCAGAGAGATGAGTCAGAGAAAAAGAGAGAGAGAGAGAATGAGAGAGAATGAGAGAGAGAGAGAGAGAGAGAGAGAGAGAGAGAGGGGAGAGAGAGAGCAGAGAGAGCGCGAGAGCAGAGAGCCAAGCGTCCGCAGCAGCACGACTGTATTGTTTACAGTTTACACAGCGCCACACTGGCAGATCATAAAACCCATGTTGCTTAGTGTTATGAGGTAAACACAACCCCCCACCCTTAGACACAGCCAGGACAAACAGCTCCCCGGGGAGTCCCTAGAACCTCCATGACACCACTGGTCAGAGCATGATACCCCTGGGGATCCATAGTGAATCAGAAATAACATAAACTGTGCTACCTGCTCCCACGGTGTATTTATTAAAGGATAAGTTCAGAATTCATTAAATGTGTAAACTGTGCTACCTGCTCCCACGGTGTATTTATTAAAGGGTAAGTTCAGAATTCATTAAATGTGTAAACTGTGCTACCTGCTCCCATGGTGTATTTATTAAAGGATAGTTTAGAATTCATCAAAATGTGTAGACTGTGCTACCTGCTCCCATGGTGTATTTATTAAACGGTAAATTCAGAATTCATTAAATGTGTAAACTGTGCTACCTGCTCCCATGGTGTATTTATTAAAGGGTAAGTTCAGAATTCATCAAATGTGTAAACTGTGCTACCTGCTCCCATGGTGTATTTATTAAAGGATAAGTTCAGAATTCATCAAATGTGTAAACTGTGCTACCTGCTCCCATGGTGTATTTATTAAAGGATAGTTTAGAATTCATCAAATGTGTAAACTGTGCTACCTGCTCCCATGGTGTATTTATTAAAGGGTACGTTCAGAATTCATCAAATGTGTAGACTGTGCTACCTGCTCCCATGGTGTATTTATTAAAGGATAGTTTAGAATTAATCAACCATGTAAACTGTGCTACTTGCTCCCATGGTCTATTTATTAAAGGGTAAGTAACCTACCTATTTTCCTTATGTCGATCGATTGTCTACAGTAGAGTAGGGTAGAGCAGGGGTTCCCAAACTTTTCAGGCCGGGGCCCAGAAAATAAGGCGTCAGAGAGCCGCGGCCCAATGCACATCGTCTGGCTTTTTTTTCTTTTTTTTTTTGCCAGGCGACCGATTTTTTAAGCCAAATATCACTTCAATCCTATTAAGTTAGTTCAAGTTAGTTATTCATTTATATGTGCTATTTATGAGAGGGCTAACTTGTTGCAAAATAATAATGATAATAATAATAGCCTCATTAAAATACTATTGTTGCTTCGGTTGTTTTCAGCGTTTTATGTGCATAATCTGTTATTTAGTTTGAAATGTTCGTTGAAATAAGTAGATTTTTCGTTTTTGTTTATTTATTAAGTTAATATAAAACCATATAGTCACATTTTAGAATACAATAGAATAGAATTTTAGAATACAACTAGAAACACTGTCCTGGCCTGCTTCTAAGTTCAGTGGCCTGACAAAAAAAATTAAAATTAAAAAATTAAAAATTAAAAAATAAAAAATTAAAATATATATATATATATATATATTTTTTTTAAATCATCTCGCGGCCCACCCGTGGCTGCTCGCGGCCCACCTTTGGGTCGCGACCCCGACTTTGGGAACCACTGGGGTAGAGTACAATAGAGCAGGATAGGATAGAGTAGAGTAGAGTGTAGAGTGGAGTAGGCTTGCCATGGTAGTCGGTTACCCACACCGGTGTATGATACAACATTTTTATATATAACGCATTTAGTTAATTTTCGCATATCAGTGCCAACATTCATTAAAAAAAAATCTAATTTGCGTGTTAGTGTTGCGTGTAAGTGTTTTCAATACTTAGTCAGCATAGGACAGCAGAGCTGATTTTATATAGGTATGTGCAGTAGAGTCGCAGTACGCGGACCATGGGGGAGCTAGGGGAGCCATGGCTCCCCTAGATGAGACATCAGCTCCCCTGAAAACATGATTTGTGAACTTTTGGGGGGTCTCTAAAATGCTGACAATAAATGCTATTTTTGCCATGCATTTCAAATTTGTCTGTAATTTTCTGTATCGTCATCATCGTGTATAATGCGTAAAATTAGGCTATTTTGATGTATGATTCATGATTTGCGCACTAATTCACCGTAATAGACAATAGCATAAATCTATGGGGTTGCGGCACTGCAGATATACCCTACTCGTAATAGATGGCAACATGCATGCTATTCTTGCGTTTACCATTCGGAGCGTGGCGGCGCTGCAGCCTGCAGGCACAAATCAAACTTCACTCGCCGTTTTAAAAGAAAAAAAATACAGGTTTAGTTTAGTTTAGTTTATTCGGATCCCCATTAGCCATTGCCACAGGCATAGGCTACTATTACTGGGGTCCACACAAATCAATACAATACAATAAAATCAATACAAGTAATACAATACATTAAAACAATACAATACACCTCAATAACACCTAAATATATTATATAATAAAATATCTAAGTTCACCAATCACACATAAAATATCTAAGTTCACCAATCACACATACCCATCTACTCAATCATGTTTCAAGGCATATATGTTCACTTAAAGCATAACAATACATCTCAATACAATATACAAATATATTAAAAATCTAAGTTCAACAATCACACATACCCATCTTCTCAATCACCCACTATGTTTACTTAACTGACAGTACCACTCTTATATGATTTTTAAGGTGTTTTTTAAATGTCTGTTTGTCTTCAACCCTAGTTAGTGCAGGTGGTAAGGAATTCCATGCAGTCATGGCTCTATACATCACAGGTATTCAGGATAATGTCGAAAGTTAAACGAAATATCAAAGAAGTAAGCCTTCTAACCAATTTTGGTTTTACAAAGAAGGCGAAGACTCGACTGAGCAGAGCCGGTAGGAGCATCTACTTCTTCAATCGCAGACCATTTAAAATTGGCTGCTGGCGACGCTAACAACGTTTTACACCTGCTGCGGGGACTACTTCTGTGACATGCATATTTTGAGAATTGGGCGGATCTTCACCATCAGGTGGGTGGCGAGTAATTTTAATACTGTAAAAGCAGTCTGGAATAACTACCCTGCTTTAGCGCGCCACTTTAAAACAGCAAGTGAGGACGCATCTCGCAGGCAGCTGATCCCAGGCATTTGTGGTCGCTTCTGTGTTAAGATAAGACCTACTTTTCCTAATTACAGTAACTGTATTATTATCATTATTGCTCATTTATAAAATGTCTATCGTATGATTGTTGTGCGTTGGTTACATGCGCAGCTGCGCTTGTCTCGTGTGTGGGTGCGTCACTCTTTTAGTACTGACCAGGCCACCAGGGTGCTGACTGGTGTGATAATGTTGCATTTGCCTACTATAATAATGTTAGATTCGATGTGTTTGGTCGTGGACTTGTTGTTCGGTATTGGTTCATCCGTGTGTTTATGTGTAAATAGGACTGTTGTGTGTGAATTTTAGTGTTGGATCAGAGGGGTTAATCTGAGCATGTGTATTTCAATATGTGCGTCTTCATCATGCATGCAGACCTGTGTGGTGTACTGTGGACTGTGTGGTTCTGTAACGTTAGTCATACCTATAGCCTATGTCAGCAAGGGTCACAGTAAAGTCCTCCCTGTGAGGTACGCGCAGCGCTGCTGACCCCCCAGCCCCCCCCCACCCTAACCCTAACCCAAACCCCCCCCCCAAAATATAATGAGCTCCCCCGAAGACCATGGTATGGTTCGCAGTGAGTACAGAGTAGCTTAAGTTTCACTTTCACTCCTAGAGTAGATTTAACTTCACGTGAAGGAGAGAAAGAAGACTCTAGAGATGACACGACAAGACAATGTTACAGAACTATGGTGGAATATTTTACAATCTTTCTGATCTAAACCACGTAGCATTCTCATTTAAAACAAGCAATGCACTAAGTAACAGCTACATTGATCCGTCAAATATGTAATGTTACTGTAAAAACTGACTAGGCACAGCGGATCAATCTAGCCGCATAATCTTTTGTATTTTATTTTTTTATTATTTTTTAAACAAACACATAAACAAACATGACAACACACGATAAGATATACAAGCATTAATTGTCAGAGCACATCCAATGAGATCACATTTTAGTTAATTGTCTTATATAAGATATACCCCTAATACCTGTTATCTAAAAAACCTACACACATATGCTCCAGCTCGAACCCCCCCCTCCCGGACCCCACCTTGAGAAGTACCTCCACTATCCCTCGCACCTAACCAGACACTACCATTATAAGCTAGCTTTTATTCTCTCCACCACTTCTAACCACATTGACATTTTGGATTCATTGAGACCCAGAATTCTTGCTGTATTAGCCGCATAATCTTAAAGATCAAAGTACGTTTCTTTTCTACAGACATTGGACCTCATTCTTGCAAGTTTCCTCGTAAATAACCTTGTAAGAAGTTCATAAGAGGAAACTTACGATAGATCTCCTCCGGATACCTGAATGCGTGACAAGGTGCTCATAAATGGCCAATGATCCCCTCCCCTGAATGAAGAACGTCACTCATTCATAAACTGAATTGCGCGTTCTCGTACATCTGAATTTGCATACAGAAACGCCCCGCCAGCAAGGGAGAGGCTAAGCATTGCACTCCGGTTGTGCTGACCCATATGAATTCACCACATGTGGGAATCTCGGTTGCATAATTTCTGGTAGTGGGGGGAATTATTCAACAGGTAGCGCGAAAGCAATTTGCGACTGATCAAAATGAGATTAAAATGTATTGTCATTATACAGCACAAGTACAATACAACGAAAGGTTTGGCATCTAACCAGAGTACAAATGTAACAGTGAAGTGCAATAGTAACATACAATGCACCGGTGATTAAACTGGGTATGCAATTTGTAGATAAATACTACTGAGTAATAGTGCTCATCAGATGCATGTACAGAGTTGTAGTATTAATATGTACAGTTATACAGGTATAAAGACCCTATAGTAGTAAGTCATATTGTAGAACATGACATCTTAAATAAAAATTAAATAAATGGTGCATTTATATAGCCCTTTTATCAAAAACGCTTCACAATTTGTTCCTCACATTTTACCCATTCACTCAGACATTCACACACTGACAGCGAAGGCAACCATGCAAGGTTCCAACCTGCTCATCGGGAGCAGTTAGGGGTTAAGTGTCAGGGGTTAAGTCGTTTACCAGACGACTGCTCTACGTCCACTCCCGAGCCACTGTCGCCTGTCGCCTCTTAATGTGACATCTTATTTAGTAGTGTCAATACAGGCACAAGGCCACCCAAAAAGAATAGCAAAACACAGGAGAGAGATGGTGGTGTGGTATTGCTTTCTGTTGAGATATGGAAACGCATCTGGGGAGGGTGCCTTGATGTACACATGCCCAAGGTGGACAGTACCTGGACGTGTGGTGGCACAGGGTTTGAGGGTCTGGGCCGGCTCCTCATTGCTGCGGTTCCAGGGTATTGCACAGGTCTTGGTACTCGTTGCTCTCTCCGAATAGGTCCGCATGGTCGCGGTACTGGTCCTCACTCCTCAGTGAACGATCAGCGATATCTTCTAGAAGCAGTATATGCCATACTGCATGTGTGTGCGTCTGTGTGTGCGTCTGTGTGTGTGTGTGTGTGTGTGTGTGTGTGTGTGTGTGTGTGTGTGTGTGTGTGTGTGTGTGTGTGTGTGTGTGTGTGTGTGTGTGTGTGTGTGTGTGTGTGTGTGTGTGTGTGTGTGTGTGTGTGTGTGTGTGTGTGTGTGTGTGTGTGTGTGTGTGTGTGTGTGTGTGTGTGTGTGTGTGTGTGTGTGTGTGTGTGTGTGTGTGTGTGTGTGTGTGTGTGTGTGTGTGTGTGTGTGTGTGTGTGTGTGTGTGTGTGTGTGTGTGTGTGTGTGTGTGTGTGTGTGTGTGTGTGTGTGTGTGTGTGTGTGTGTGTGTGTGTGTGTGTGTGTGTGTGTGTGTGTGTGTGTGTGTGTGTGTGTGTGTGTGTGTGTGTGTGTGTGTGTGTGTGTGTGTGTGTGTGTGTGTGTGTGTGTGTGTGTGTGTGTGTGTGTGTGTGTGTGTGTGTGTGTGTGTGTGTGTGTGTGTGTGTGTGTGTGTGTGTGTGTGTGTGTGTGTGTGTGTGTGTGTGTGTGTGTGTGTGTGTGTGTGTGTGTGTGTGTGTGTGTGTGTGTGTGTGTGTGTGTGTGTGTGTGTGTGTGTGTGTGTGTGTGTGTGTGTGTGTGTGTGTGTGTGTGTGTGTGTGTGTGTGTGTGTGTGTGTGTGTGTGTGTGTGTGTGTGTGTGTGTGTGTGTGTGTGTGTGTGTGTGTGTGTGTGTGTGTGTGTGTGTGTGTGTGTGTGTGTGTGTGTGTGTGTGTGTGTGTGTGTGTGTGTGTGTGTGTGTGTGTGTGTGTGTGTGTGTGTGTGTGTGTGTGTGTGTGTGTGTGTGTGTGTGTGTGTGTGTGTGTGTGTGTGTGTGTGTGTGTGTGTGTGTGTGTGTGTGTGTGTGTGTGTGTGTGTGTGTGTGTGTGTGTGTGTGTGTGTGTGTGTGTGTGTGTGTGTGTGTGTGTGTGTGTGTGTGTGTGTGTGTGTGTGTGTGTGTGTGTGTGTGTGTGTGTGTGTGTGTGTGTGTGTGTGTGTGTGTGTGTGTGTGTGTGTGTGTGTGTGTGTGTGTGTGTGTGTGTGTGTGTGTGTGTGTGTGTGTGTGTGTGTGTGTGTGTGTGTGTGTGTGTGTGTGTGTGTGTGTGTGTGTGTGTGTGTGTGTGTGTGTGTGTGTGTGTGTGTGTGTGTGTGTGTGTGTGTGTGTGTGTGTGTGTGTGTGTGTGTGTGTGTGTGTGTGTGTGTGTGTGTGTGTGTGTGTGTGTGTGTGTGTGTGTGTGTGTGTGTGTGTGTGTGTGTGTGTGTGTGTGTGTGTGTGTGTGTGTGTGTGTGTGTGTGTGTGTGTGTGTGTGTGTGTGTGTGTGTGTGTGTACGTACGCTGAGCACAGCTGCCCAGGAGCACGCAGCTCCGTATGCATCCTCACCAAGCCGCCTGCATCAGGCTGCTGCGTCGTTGCAAAAAAACTATAGATTTATAATATATATTATTACATTTATAGCCTACATGAAATGAATGGGATGTGCTGAGAGCAGAATGTACAGCAGATGTGTCCATTCTATTCCACTATAGCTATATATAGCCACGCGATTGAGGTTAGCTCTTATTTATTTATTCACTATCATTTGCAGTGTTTGTGTAGTGCTTTTATTTATTTTTGGACATCACAATGCCTCGTTGAGTCGTGACTATAAATGTGAAACGTAATTGTTAATGATACAAATATTGTTGTATTTATTATTATTATAATTATTTAAATCTGAGGATGATAGAGGAGAGTAGAGTATATTAGTTTTGTATATTGTATTATTTTGTATAGTGTTGGTCTTTCTTTACTCTTTTACTTTTTTTTTACTGTATGACGCACAGTCTTAGGAGGCTCATACAGAACCCAGCATTTCACTATAACGTACATTATGTGTACTATATGTACCTTATTATGTGACAAATAAAACAAAACTTGAAACTTAAAAACTTAAAACTATAACTATAAGTGAAACTGAGAGAACCCGTCAAAGGTGCTGTTGAATATCTCTATTTATATATATATTTATTTGTTTTTACTTCACAATCTGTTTCGATTCATGCTCTGTTTTTGATTGTATCACCTGTTTTTATTAGATTTCAACGTCCGTTTTGTGTGGAACACCTTGAATAAACTATGTATAAGAAATGTGATTATCTTTCTCAGCACCACTGCCGGTGTAGTTACAGTTGTTTGCCTCAGTAGGGCAAGGAAGGTGTTCTGTGAATG
>NC_140167.1:17849689-17859689 GCF_963971535.1 Notolepis coatsorum | reverse complement strand
GATTTCACTGTCTGCCACAGAGTTGGAGAACTATCTGACTCTCTCTCACGGGCCGGCGGATCACACACACACAATGGAGCCGTGCTGCCGCTTGTGATTGGTGGAGGCAGGACCAGGCGATACAACTGATTGACAGCGGAGGCCGCGAATGGAATGGCAGACGGCACTCAGATGCAGAATAACAGCCAGGCAATGAGCCAGGTAGTGAGGGACTCGGGAGAGATACAGTAGAGCGAAAGTCAATTAACGTTGATGTCAAGATGGACAGTGGAAGAAAGAGAAAGGGTGGAGGAGAGAGGGATAAAACAAAGAAAAAGAAAGGCCCTTACAGGAGAGAGTGGTTAACTGTATTATAATAGTAAATAGAAAAATATGTTGTGCTCTTGCTTTTTTCTTTTTGAAGGTGGAGAGAGTAGCATTGCTAGTGCCACAACAGTTTTATTTGAGGTCCATAACAGTACATTGTACTAAGCAATTGTTGGCTCATTAGTTTGTGATTCACATGCACTAAAATTCACCAGAATGCAGGAAATTAAGTCTTTGTAACAAAAGATTTCCTGGTGGGGGACCCCCAGACCCCCGCTTAAAAAGTGGCCTGACTGGGGCTATATTTCGCGCTATATCTCCCGGTATGAATTATTTCCCCAGTCCGGCCCTGACTGCTGGGATGTGTGTTTCACACACGGAATCAAGGAGACATTGTCGCTCACCTGCTGAAATCTTCAGACGAGATGTAAAAACTCTTAGGGTGCCTCACGTCGGCGAGGATTATCGCTTATACTGGATTCAATCTGTTGTTTATCGTTTAATTCTGTTGCCCCAAACTTTGAACTTAGGTTTAAAACTAAGCAGTATTAAACTCTTTAAATCTCAGTTTGGTTTTTGCTCTAAACCTAGATTAATCTTAATTGTGTTGCTCCCAAACTTTAAACTCCAATTTATACTTTGATCGGGGATTAACCGAACACGCCAACTTTTTGGGAAATTAGCTTATTTGCCATCTACCCTGGAGTTAGACAAGCAGATACATAAAATGTTTTGCCGAACCACTGCTGCCTGCCTTAGTTAGCCACTTAGCCACTTAGCTACTGGGTACGATGCTATGCTAACCGTTACTTGTGCTCCGTACACTTGGGGCATATGTCCTCACGCCCGCCGGGCCAGGCCCCCAATGTCCTCGGCCAACCCCTGCAGCGGCTTCCCGGGTCTTCCGGCGTCCCCGCTGTCGAGCCCGCCATGTTGGTTTGCATCCTGGTCACCATTGACCCCGACCGGCGGGGAGAGGAACCCTGCGAAGCCTCAGTGGAACACTCTTGCCACCCAGTGGATAATTGGACAATCCCCCCTCTCCATTCACCATCCATGTCTTCCGGCCACTCTTCTCCGTCTTCTCCTTTCGCTCTCTTCACTCTCCAGCTGCAGAAATCCATGCCGCCATGTGCTAAAGCTGATGCTAACGCGACCAATAGCGTCGCCTGCCAGCCCCAGGTTGGTAGAGTGCAGAGTGACAGCTCGGCTGACCGATCACCCAAATCCCAGGGTCGCTACAATACCTACACCAGCATACAAATAGAATAATGTATAATCTCAATCTCTCAGAAGGCTCTGTCTCTCGGAGCAAGATCAAATGAAACAAAACATGAAACAAGTAAAAAAAATATCCCTCCAAATGATCCCATGAAAAGACTGTAGAAAAATGCATGCTATGATTTGGTATCAAAATATTTTGCATCTGGAGATTTCAGCAAGAATTGCATTTCTTGTTTATTGGATGGCCAGCACTAAGCACTTCTATTCTGAAAATGGTTCAGAACCCACCCTTTATCTTCCATATACCCAGGCAGGCCATAATATAACCTCTGACTGGCCAGGGGGTCTCTAGTTTGTGATTGTAAAGTTTCACGAGGCTGTGATTAGACTAGAGGTCACAACAGGTCAGTTTACACAGTGAGGTCAAGTCATCAAACATGAACACAGTGTTAGGCTCATGGCTCATGGATCCACAAGAGTCTCAGCTTTCCAGTCATACTGGATTTGTGCAACAACACTGCTTAGGGACCACAGTATGCAGAAATGGTCAAATACATAATTTTTTTTACTACATGCCAAAAATTTCATGATTTTGTCCCTGAACTGCATGGGATTAGCATAAATGGGGGTTGTCTGTAAAGAGGAGACTCTTGGATATCCATTTTGAACCCATTTTGAAGTTGAGAGGAAAAGGGACCCCCTTGCCAAAATGTACAATAGTTTAAAGTATTATTTAACCCAACAAGGGCCTGGCATGCTTGGTACTAATGAATTCCTTAGGTTATTTAGTTTCATATGATACCACTCTCAAATATACTATCAAATCTTTGTAGGGGGGCTAAAGTAATTTAAAGGGGTGCTTGAGTGAAAAGGGTCTGACGATATCATACCACTGCCTAGCTAACTAGCAAACGGCTACACTGCTCGCTCTGCTCTGCTGCCTGGTGTTAGCTAGCTAGCTAATGTTACTTTCTGTCGGGAGCATGTCTATGTTCCCCGGGTTCTATGTTCCCCGCTTTGATTGATTGATTGATTGATTGAAAATTTTAGACCACCAGCCCTGATTCCAAACTCTAACCTTAACCAGTTCGAAAGAGGGCCTAAGCTTAACCGTTCGAAACAAGGCGGACATTAATAATTAATAAAATAAAATAAATTATAAAATGTTCAATCTATTAATCAATCAAAGCGGGGAACATAGAACCCGGGGAACATAGGACCCGGGGAACATAGGGATGATCCCTTTCTGTCTACGCATGGCTTGGTAGGGAAGCTCAAATGTCTCCACTTTTGAGACATATCTTTCATCATCATCATAAAACGTAATCGCACTGAGTCTGTCCCTCGTCCTTCTCAGAGGAACTCTCTCATTTCGCTCTATCAACCCAAAAGATGTAATCTATACAAACGTCAAGCCACTGCAACCCTCAGTTTAAAGGAACACGCCAACTTTTTGGGAAATTAGCTTATTTGCCATCTACCCTGGAGTTAGACAAGCAGATACATACCATTTTCTTCTCTGTGCATGCATTAGGCTTAGGGAACAGCTGCACCGTTAGCTAGCTTAGCACCATTCACTGGAAGTTGGTGTGCCAGTGTAGCCTAGTTCCCAATAGGGCTGTCAACGAATATTCTATATTCAAATTAATAATAATAAAAAAAGAAAAAAAACATACATTAGATTGTAAGAATGTATATTAGAATTGTGTGAATTGTGTTTTATAAAAAATTAAAACAGCCCTGCGGTCTCCCTCTCGACTTCTCGCGTGTGTCTGACCACGCTTGCATGACAGACAGGAGAGACGTGACAGCTATATCATGGGATATCACTGCACCTTTACATGCACCTTACGTTCACACTAATACAACAAATTGTCTATTGGCTCGGCAGCCTGGCATTCGTGTGACATCATGTCCGTAATCAACCAGGAAATAGCTCACGGCTAATAGTTGTTGTCATCGTCGCAAATTGATAATAATCACAAGATACATTCAGTGCTGGATCTAACAAAATGATTGGATTTATGGAAAGTTCAAGACCGGACCACAAAGCTTCTGGAAGGGTTAAAGAATGACACGCGATGACGCTTCCAATTCGTACGGCGATGGTCTACCGGCAGCTGTAACCAGTTAGTGTTAAAGGGGACCTGCATTGCTATTCCTAGCACTATTTGGGCAACTTTACACAATTCCTGTGAGTCTATGGAAGACATCTGTAAGGTTTATTTAAAAAAAAAAAATCATTGTTTTATATTTCTAATGGAGTACTCAAAAGCATCATTTTCCAGCCTCAAGATTTCAGCCTGTTATTGGCTGGGCTCCGCCCATAAGCACGTTTTTTTTTTTTTTTTTTTTTTACTTTGGCCATTCCCCTGGCTCTTTTTTGCGTTTATCGCATTTATTCTGGTCAAGGATGACCGACAGAAACAGGCTGAAGGGGTTCAGATGGGGGGAAGACACTCTGGGAAAGGCACGGCTGCAGTCCGGGATTCGAACTCGCTAAACCCCAGATCCGTGACGAGCACGGTTGTCCCCGGCGCCGAAATAGCGCTCGAGGTACGTGGTGAGCTACTGGAGCTCCCCCCCGCCCATAAGCACTTTCAGTGACAGTCATCCACACAGTCTGCGAGTGGCAGAGAGAGAGAGGAGAGAGAGAGAGAGAGAGAGAGAGAGAGAGAGAGAGAAGAGAGAGAGAGAGAGAGAGAGAGAGATGAGAGAGAGAGGAGAGAGAGAGAGAGGAGAGAGCAGAGAGAGAGAGAGAGAGAGAGAGAGAGAGAGAGAGGAGAGAGAGAGAGAGAGAGAGAGAGAGAGAGAGAGAGAGAGCACTGTGTAAACACAGCTGCGTGCGAGATACGCAGGTCCCCTTCTCTTTCTCTCTCTCCCTCTCCCGTTTGAGGAAGTCTTCCACTGTGCCGCGTGCTACAGCTATAGACAGGGCGTTAGTTTCATGCTTCCGAATCAAGAGAGATAGAGAGGGGGAGAGAGAGAGACAGACCGAGAGACGACAGCGCGACGCGCGCGTGTGTATGTGTGCTCTGTCGCGAGGGTCTATCTGATTCTCCCTCTCTCTCTCGCTCGCTCTCTGTCAAACCCCCGTTTGGTGCGCTACAACCACAGAGCCAATCGGATCACTATCCGCTCCATCCTCACCAAGTGACGTCACCATGCGAGTCAAATCAGAACGACCTGATTAAAATGGAGCAGGAAATGAATGACATGAATGACGGCAATCCGCCAATATGGTATTTAGAGACACAAACACATTGATACTAACTCCTATTACTATAATACAATGCTAGACACTGAAAAAGACATTTATAATGCATGTCACCTTTAAGTCAGCTAAGTTACATGTATCTTTTTGTGTGCTAACACTAGCGTTTTGAGAATTATAGCGTCAATAATTTAAGTACCATAACTTTTCCGTTTTTAATAGCACGTTATTGTAAATCATCCCTCAGGGCAAAACAACATTTTGTGTGTGTGTGTGTGTGTGTGTGTGGTGTGTGTGTGTGTGTGTGTGTGTGTGTACAACGGTGGCTGTGTTGATGATTATGTCATGAAATTTGGTCCGTTTGCTTATTTTTCATATATTTACATAATTTGAAAAGATTGTATTTTGAAAATCTCTAACAGAAAAAGTTATCTATTAAACATTTTCTGTGCCAGCAGGGGGGTGCCAGAAATAGGCACTTGAGTGCCAACGCTGTAGTCAATGGAGGGCGATCATATTTGCGAACGCATAAACTATATCTTAAATTATGGTCTAATTATGTGTCTAATACGCCCTGTCGATTATCAATGTCTTGTTTGCAGTCAACATTGTCGAAATGGATGTTTTTTAATCGGTTCATTTCCGTTTTATACCATTTTGAAAAATGCAAATTTTTTTTGAAACTTTCAGAAAAAAAAAAGATTCTGCAGGAATCGCGCTTTACTGTAATACACAAAACACGTTGTAAATTTTCTGCCTATTTATGAATCGTTTTCAAATAAACGCTAGATTATCGATAGTATATGTGTACTTATGCACGCTATAGAAATCTATTATCTTATTTCCTGATCAGCACACACACACTCACAGCCACACACACACATATGGGACACGTTGATATATAGGTGAAAAACAGCTCTGATTATCCCAAGACTGGTAAAATAGATTCCTTACCTCAGATCAGATGTTCTCCAAAAAGATTATTCCAATTCCTGATCGCCATTCCAAATATCGATCGCGTTTATTGATCCAACGCTGGGTGGTCGAAAGACATATTCCACGCTGTTCTGATGGTGGCAATGAATGGGATCGGCTCGGATTACATGCCTGACAAGTAAAATGTGGAATCCGGGACAATTTTTTTCCCAATCCATTTCATTCAGTCCAATCCAATGGGGTGCAATACCATCCGGAGAGACGATAGGGGGGCGGTGATTTTCCCTGTTCGAGCTCAGACAGATCCCCACTGGTAACGTGAGGCTAGATTGATGAAAAATGGTATGGAAATCGATAATAAAAAAAAATAACGATTAAAAACGAGATTTCTCGTCGGTTGGCACTCAACGCATGGCATGAACTAACGAGATTTCTCGTGGCAGGCACTCAAAGTGTTAAGGGTGGCTGTGTGTCGCAGCGGAGATTGAGCTCGTCACCAATGCGAGAGACTCCAGTCTCGAATCCGGGTGTCGGCATTGCCTCCGGCTTGGGCCGGCCGTCACACTAACTCAATTGGCAGAGTTGGCGGGTGGAAGTCGATGGGTGGTAATCTGGCGTTGTGGACAGCGACTCCTACAGGTCAGGTCAGGGCGCCTGCACAGCAAAAGACAGGAAGTGGTGAAGGTAGTGTGACCTCCCACGCGTTACACTTCACCATTACTTCACGTGCTGTCAGGTGAAAAGAGAGCCGCTGGCTGTCTCTGCATGTGTCGGAGGAAGCATGTGGTGGACCTCAGGCTCCCTTGACCGACAGTAGGGGACACATGCGCGCAACGACCAGGTAGGGGAGGGGGAATTGGCATAATGACTAAATTGGGATGGAGGAAAACGCAGAAAAATCAGGAGAAGAAAAAGAGGATTAAAAAGAAATTTTATAAAAATTTAAGTTACCCATTTGACCACCCTAGTGGTTTATTTCATGCCATTAGGGGTTAGGGTTAGGGTTACCCTAACCCTATCCCTATCCCTAACCCTAACCCTAACCCTAACCCTAACCCTAACCCTAACCCAGTGGCGGCCGGTGTGAACTACATTTGGGTGGGCGCGGGGGGGGGGGGGGGGTGAAGGGGGGGGGGGCAAGCGGACAGCTGACCAAGCCAACACTGACTCGACATAACGTTACCCCGTTTCCAACGTTAAGTCGAGTTCATTCATACTACACTAGTACACGTATGAACTCGACATAACGTTACCCCGTTTCCATGAAGTGTTTAATTAGCAGCCAGCAATCTTGTTGAAAATGTAATGTTAATAAATGCTCCGAGCACTTATGTATATCTTGTCCTTTTTAACAAGTTACCATTCATTGTCCCCGGTGATTATGGGCTTCAACAACAACACACAGCATCGCTCTAGAGAGAGCGAGAGAGAGAGAGAGAGCGAGAGAGAGCGAGAGAGAGAGAGAGAGAGCGAGAGAGAGAGAGAGAGAGAGAGAGAGAGAGAGAGAGGAGAGAGAGAGAGAGAGAGAGGAGAGAGAGAGAGAGAGAGAGAGAGAGAGAGAGAGAGAGAGAGAGAGAGAGAGAGAGAGAGAGAGAGAAAGGTCGCGACTCACCAGCTAAGACAGAGTATAGCCTTAACATAGACTTACCATCACAAGTTGAATGGGGGTTGAATGGTTGTTGTTGTTGTTGTTGTTGTTGTTGTTGTTGTTGTTGTTGTTGTTGTTGTTGTTGTTGTTGAACACAAGTCATAATCCACTTATTTTAAATCCACTCAAAAAGAAAACTCCACAGTCCGGACCATACCGTCGTGCTGCATCCAGCTACGAGTCAAGGTAGAAAACATCCGGTCTGCAACACTGGTGTTGTGCCTAATGCTTTTTTTTTTATAGCTGGTCGCTTGAAAACGCGACCGGATTCCATCATAATACATCATATTTCAACGCACAGCGCGTTACGCACTGATTGGCTGCGAGGATAAAGCGATGAAACCAGTGCACGCCCACCTGTAAGCGCTATGCGTCTTGCCCGAGAGAAATGCGGCTACGGAAAGTATAGACGCGGTATTTTCTCTATCAGACAGTCACTTCCTGTGAATGAAAACAATTATTTATATTTGATATATTAACGTTATATTGTGCATTGGAAACACAAACATACTTAAAATGAGTAAATATTATTCATTTTAAACATGTTTATTTTATTTCTAGGGCTCTAAAAAATATATATATATATATATATTTTCTTCTTCTCCTCTCTCTTTACCAGGGGGTTCGGCGCCCCAGCCGCCCCTAGTGGAGAAACCCGCCACTGCCCCAACCCTAACCCTAACCCCAACCCCAACCCCAACCCCAACCCCAACCCCAACCCCAACCCTAACCCTAACACTAACACTGTTACGAAGGATCAGATTAAACCGAATATATATATTTATTTATTGATATATATTGAATAGTATTTGTATATCGTTTGATATCCCTTGTATATTCCTTGTACATATACACGGAATATCCCTTTAGCCTACTATAGCCCTTAATAGTTCATTCTCCTATTGGACAAAGGACCAGGCGCCAGGGGACCAGCCCCGGAGCCAAGTTCAAAGTTACCGACGAGACATGTCTGTACTAGCCCCGGCCCTGCCCAGGGATACGGCGACAGAAATGAGAGTGGCACTATTTGTTCACCGTGCATATAAATATGGCGCAGGCGAACACAGAAGCACTTAGTCTTAGTCTTATTTAGATAGAAGTCAAGTTGTTACCCCCCAAGTAGAAGCCTCACCCGCGATACAACGTGCGGTGAAGTATGGCCTGTTTGGCCCCAGAATAGCATTGAGACCTCGTGCGAATTAATAACTGAATTGTCAGAGTTTGGCACTGTACCGTCGAGTGCGACGTATTTCTATTAAGTTAATAATAGTCTATTGTGTATGGTGCATTGGGCGGTTAGAGTTCTAAAGTGACCAGCATCTCCAACGCTTCCTCGTGTTATCTAGAGTCTTATCCAGGCTGGGCCGACCACATGGCGCTTTCATCCGAGGAGATCTAGGCGAGGACCGAATGGACATGTACACTGGATTACCTACCCGACGACTGCATAGCCTTTTGCGGCTGGAATATATATTTGCTTTGGTACTGTGATTTGTGGAGCGGATAATCGCCGACGCCTGTGAGTGTTGGATTTACCCCCGAGAGGAGTCAAGTCGAGTCGGCGCTCAGAGAGCCTGAGGCCGCCTAGTTTCTTCTTCACTGTAGAGCTACAGCCTGCAAGAGAACCAAGCTGTATTCGTCTGCGGATCAAGAGTCTATCGCACTGTCTTCTGTACTTGAAGTCTCCCTAGGCCTCGTTGACCAGACGTTCTACTACCGACAGCTCTCCTACCCCCCCTACCGGCTTACAACCGGGAGGACCCCCTTCCAGTATATCCCGCTATATCACCAGTGACCATAGATATAATTCCCTAAGAGCCAGGTTGTATAATTGCCTCCTGCGTAACCAGAGAATGGACATTCAGTATTGATTTGCCTACGAATACTCATTGCCTTACAAGTGCATTCAAAGAATAATGTAAAGTATCATATGTACCCTTTTGCTCCATTAAATACTTGATTAATACCTTTGACTGGAACCGATTTCATTGTGGGAAGTGTTATCATATTCATATATCGTGTACTGTATGGCCAGTAGTTAAAGTACATAAAGCGGTAGTGGTTTAATGATACCATACTTATCAATACAGTCAGGGAATTGTACCCCTCAGTTACAAACACAAATGGGAATATAATTCGGAAATCTTTGGAATCTTTGATAGATATGTTGAGTTAAGTTCATAGTGGTATTCATAAAAAAAAAATTACGAAATATTACAAATTACGTTTTTTATGACCTTGAACGTGATGCAATCTTTTCATGCACTGTGTGCCAACTCTGTCAGTTACCTAACAAGGCAGAAGGGTTAAAAAGGTCTCGGGGTTAATGAGGTTTTGTTTTGAATGATGGTTTAATATTTAATATTTGTTATAGTTTTTTTACTGTAATATTTGAATATTTTGAATATTGGTTTTAAATCATTAAACTAAGATTTACTAGGATTTGAATTGTGCAGCATCGTTCTGGTACATTTTAAATCTGAATTTACTCATCTTAAAACTCTGATTACAACTCATTTTAGATTTAGTTGTAAAGTTGATATATTCTAAATCCAGATTTCCAGATAGAATCAACATACAGTATGGGTAGCCCCACCAGGAAAAACTAAATAGAAATAGAGACATGTTTTGTATGCTCTAGTTGACTGCTACTCTTGATGCGAGGACTAAGA